>NC_133391.1:621263-743763 GCF_047511655.1 Castor canadensis | reverse complement strand
TGATATAATGAAGCTGAATTGTATTTTTCACTTACCTTCTTGCTAACGCTCTCATCCTGAATCACTTCTACCCCCCTTTCCCCGTCAAGGGCCACACACTCGTCACCACAGAGCTAAACCGACCCGGCCCGGTTCCGAGCCGTGGGGGCGGCTGCAGGTTGTGCAAAGCCCCGCTCCCCGAGTTCAAGTTCACAGACGCCTCTGTTTCCAGACATTGATGTCCTCACAAGTGTGAAGTTGGGGGGGGAGGATCTAAGCAGCCATTCTGCAAATACGTTAACAGTTTCCAAAATCTATACTGTTGCTTAATTAAATATGTTATCCTGTTTATAGGATCTGTGGCTAATTATTTAGAGTCATTTAATCTACTCAATTTGCACGTTAATTAAACAGCATCACTTTCAGCGCGAGGCCCGGCGGCCTGGGAGAGCAGCAGCGCCGTCTGGTGGACATTCCGCGCCTGCGCCCGGGCAACGTCCAGTGTCCCCCATGCCACAAGGCACAGGTGGTTCAAAGTGCACGGCACTGACCAGTGGGGGCCGTCTGTGGGCCTGATATGCTGGGGACTGCTTCATGGTCCTGGTGAAACCTTGCCAGGCTATCCAGTAGGGAAATTTGGGGCTCCCTCCCTCAATGGATTGAGATTCAGCTCTTCTGGTGTCCTGTGTGTGTGTGTGTGTGTGCGCGTAGATTCATCCATCCATCCCCCAACCCACCCACCCATCCATCCATCTAATCACCCACCCACTCATCCACACCCACCCACCCTCCCATCCATCCACCCCCCACCCCCCCACCCATCCATCCACCACCCATCCACCCATCCATCCACCCACCCATCCACCCATCCATCCACCCATCCACCCATCCATCCACCCATCCATCCACCCACCCTCCCATCCACCCACCCATCCACCCATCCATCCACCCACCCATCCACCCATCCATCCACCCACCCATCCACCCATCCACCCATCCATCCACCCATCCATCCACCCATCCATCCACCCATCCACCCATCCATCCATCCACCCATCCACCCACCCATCCACCCATCCACCCATCCATCCACCCATCCATCCACCCATCCACCCATCCATCCATCCACCCATCCATCCATCCACCCATCCATCCACCCATCCATCCACCCATCCACCCATCCACCCATCCATCCATCCACCCATCCATCCATCCACCCATCCACCCATCCATCCACCCTCCCATCCACCCATCCACCCATCCATCCACCCATCCATCCACCACCCATCCACCCATCCACCATCCACCCATCCATCCACCCATCCACCCATCCATCCACCCACCCTCCCATCCATCCACCACCCATCCACCCATCCACCCACCCATCCACCCATCCACCCATCCACCCCCGCCCCAGGCTTGGGGACCCGGTAGCAGGCGGGAGGCTTGCAGGGTGCGCCATGCACGCTCAGCCCCTCCGGATCCATGCGCCCGGGGCTGGGCCTGGTTAACTGAAAATGATGAAGCCGCGTCCCGCCCCCGCACTCGGGCCTAATTGTTTTCGCTGGGTCCCATCTGTCCCTCTCCGCCCAGTGTGTTCTGGCCTTTGTCTGGCTGCCCCGCGCTGACACCCTCGTTCAAAGCCCACTTCTGTCACCCTTCACTGATCTCTTCTGCCCCATTAACCCATAGGCACGAGGTCCCAGCAACAAAGGCCCAGGGTCCGATGGGCATCTGAGGGCCACGCGTTGTCCCCACAGCCGGGTGGGGCAGACCGAGGCGACTGGACAGGGACAGGGACAGGGCACCACGCGCAGGCCAGGCACACTGGCTTTGGCAGGGCCTGCACAGCAGCTGCAGCTGAAGCTAATCCACTGCCCCCGCCTCTTTGTCCCCGCCCCGGACAGGGCCACAGGGCCGGCTGTGCCAGAAGGAGGTGCCCAGGCTCAGACCCCATAAACAAACACCACTAACCGTGACTTAGGGGGCCTCGCCCCTGCCGGGTCCCCAGCTCCTCCCCTGGAAAAAACGCAGCGCAGGGCAGGCCTGGGGTGCGCCCAGACTCTGGCGGGGTCCCTGGCACAAGGCCAGCACTCCCAGGAAGGACCAGGGTCCTTGCCAAAGGACCCTCCCTCCCCCATGGTCTACAGACAGGAGGCCACAGAAGGCTGGCTGGGGTGGGGACAGGCTGCGGGGAAACCAGAGGACCCCAACACCCGAGGGGGGCTGGACAGGCAGTGTGGAGGTGGAGTCCACGCTGCTGTGTCCACAGTGTGGGGTCTCTCTGTCCCCTGTGCTGGACCAGCGTCCTATGAGCGGCAGAAAAGGCACGCCCACAGAAGGCAGCCTTTCCATACAGTGGACCTGGTGACAGCACCGGGCTCCAAATGGACCACTGAGTGCTGATGTCCAGAGAGACCTTGGGGATGGCGTCCAGAGAGCGCTCTGTTTTGGGGGTTTTTTACCCAAACTTGTCTTTACTTTCTCTTCTGGCACAGTGGCAGACACGGAGGCCGGGCCCTCTCAAGTCCAGGCTGGTCAAAGGGCCCCACATCAAAACTTTAGCCATGACCGCACTGGGATTTGAACTCAGGGCCTTGAGCTTGCTGGGCAGGTGCTCTCACACTGGAGCCACTCCACCAACCCTTTTGGCTTTAGATATTTTTCATATAGGGTCTCAGATTTTTACCCTGGGGAGGCCTAGATTCTCCTACCTACAGCCTCCTGAGCAGGTGGAATGACAGGTGTGAACCACCATGTGAGCTTATTTGTTGAGATGGGGTCTCCACCACCCAAGTGGCTGGGATTACAGGAGTGATCTATAGTGCCTGTTCATGAGCATCTTCTTATTTATTAAAAGTCACAAAGCATTTTAGATTAAGATTGCAAAGAGGATAAGAAAAGGCATATGAAGACTGTGCAGGTCCTCCCAGAAGCCCCCTCCCGGGAATTTCCCGCCTGCGCTGGTCTCTCTCTCTTTCTCTCTGTCCACCTTGGTGTTGGTGGACCAGATGGCTACGTCGGGGGAGTTTCGCCATTTCCAGCTGCTGACCTGGGGGCCTGGTAGCTGGTTAATCCCAGCTACTTGGGAGTCTGAGGTGGGGAGGATCGAGGTTTGAGGTCAGCTTGGGAAAACAGTTCTCGAAACCCCGTCTTCAGAGCAAAACGGACCGGCGGAGTGGCTCACATGGTAGAGTGCCTGCTTTGCAAGTGTGAAACCCTGAGTTCAAATCCCAGTACCGCCAAAGAAGAAAGAAAGAAGGAAGGGGGAGGGAAGGAAGAAAAAGAATCGGAAGAACGGGGTCCTCATGTCTCTCTCACAGAAGTCCAGGTCCCATCCCAATTTTGTTCCCATTCGGTTTTTATCGCCATTTTCACAACTTCGTGGAAGTCCCCATCCTTTCCCCCTTCATCTCTGGCTACATTAACCCGAGACTGGACCCTGGAGGTCCTCTGCGTTGGTGGCAATGACAAGAGTTGAGGCAAAAGCCAAAGAGCAGGAAATTCAAATTTGTTTTACGGCACTAGGATTTGAACTCAGGGCCCGTCATTTGCTGGCGGGCGCTCTTCTATTCAGGCCACAACTCCCGTCCATTTTGTTCTGGGTATTTTGTAGAGAACTAGTTCCCTGTTCTGGCCTCACACTTCAAGCCTCCTGCTCTCAGACTCCCAAGTAGCTGGGACTACAGGTGTGAGCACCGGCACCCGGCTCCTTTCGTTTTTTTGTGGCAGCATATCCCCAAGGTTGTGCAACTGCCCAAGTACAGAACATTCTCTTCACCCCCAAAAGAAACCCGGCGCCATTAGCTGGCACCCCAGTCCCCGACCGCCCTCCCGGCCCCTGGCAACCACTAATCCACTCTGTGCCCGTGGATCAGGCTGGGATAATTTTGCAAAAAGAGATTCCACTGAGCAATGGCGGTGGTGGAGGGGGAGGCTGGGGGACTCCGTCCCGAGGTCAACGTCACCAGGGAGCCGGCGGGGCCAGGGAGGACAGCACGGTGACCGTCCATCCGCAGCCCAGGCCAGGTGTCCAACCACCAGCACTCCGTCCCTTGTTATCATTATTTTCAAAACCTCTTAGAGTCCACGACATGCGTTTAAAATCGTTCCTGGTCCCTTCCGTCACTGGCGCCCACCTCTGTGGTCCTCTCAGCATGGCACAGACCACCCGCCCGCCCCGGGGCTGGACACTGACATCCGGATGGCCTGACACCCCAATTGTCCCCCTGCCCAGTGTCCCCGTCCTTCCTGGCCGTCTTATGCCTTTCTCCCCGGTCCCAGATTTGGGGCTCGATGGCTTTGTTTCGTCCTGGTGCTCAGCCGGGTGTCGCTTAGAATCGAATGCGGACGAGAGGTCGCTCTGTTCCCATCAGCCGTCCTTCCGTCCTGTCAGCCGTCACAGTTTCTTGATTCACAGCAGAAATGAGCGGCTCTCTGCAAATCACCCCCATGGGAGAAAAATAAACCGAATGGCAAAACTCAGCCCTGGGAGATGAAGTCCCTGGGCTTGTCGTGGGGGCTGTGATTACTTAAGGGGACTGAGCAGTGGCAGGCATTGAGTGGACACTCGTTAACTGATTCTCGGCAAAGCCCTCTGTACTGGTGTGCAGGGAAACTGAGGCAGGAGTGAGCCGTGACAGAGGGAAGTGACAAACGAGGGTCACACACCCCGAAGGCTTCCCTTCCCTCCTCCTGACCACCTCACCATCTCTCTCCGCCCAGAGACTCCGAGCAAAAGTTATTGGGACCCTAGCTGAGAACGAAGCCAGGGGCGTCAGCGCACACCTGCAATCTCAGCCACTCCGGAAGTGGAGGCCGGAGGATCTCGGTCCAAGGCTGGCCTGCAGCCTGTTTGTCCCTGTGGTTGGGTCATTGGAAGCGGAGCCGTCCCTCCCAGGCACAGGCAGCGTGGCCAAGGGGAGCCCCAGGAACTGGACCACTTTGCCAGAGGTCCATACCTCGCCCCGACTCCGTCCTGGTCACCAGATGCTCAAGGATGCCAGCGTCCCGCGGTCAGAGCAGGCCACCTGCCACCATCGCAGGGCCGGGGTCCTTTCTCTCTTGGCTGGGTGACTTGCTTGGTTTGGGGGGACCAAAGGTGACAAGGATAAAGGGTGCCCCCGCTGTCCCGTGAGGTCACAGCCGGCCACAGCGCTTCTCTGAGCGCGGGAAGAGGCCCATGGGCCTGGGGACGTGACTTTGGGATCTCGGGGCCCAGTGAGTTAATTCCCGAGTGGCGTCTGATTTGTGCCTGGCTCTCGGGCTGTGTCACTACGGGAGAGTCCTCCTCACTACCATCCAACATCACCAAGTGCACAGCTGACCGGCCAGGGCCTCCCGCCGGTTTCCTCGCAGCTGTCATGGGCTGTGCGGCCTTGTGCCAAGGGGCTTCACTGTCTGTCTCTGTGTGACTTGGTGAGGTCCCAGTTGAGGGACAGAAGAATTGACTGCAGCTCGGATGGTAGAGGAAGGAGACTGAGGCCGTGGGGCCCAGGGGCTGTGGCCGCCATGTGCAGCTCGGTGCTGAGAGCGGGGTCCCCGCTACGTGAGCAAGTGATTTGCGCAGAACATCCTAGAATGGAGAGCGAGCCGGGCATGGGGGCTCACTCCTGTATTCCCAGCCACGAGGGAGGTGGAGATGGGGAGGATGACAGTGTGAGTCCAGCCCAGACAAAAAGAGAGACCCCATCTCCAAAATAACCAGTGTGTGGGGGAAGGGCCAGGTGTTACTCAAGCAGTAGAGAGTCTGCCTGTAGTGTGAAGCCTTGAGTTCAAATCCCAGCATCACTAAAAAACCAAACAAAGCAGGTGAGCCAGGTGCTGGCGCTCACTCCTGTAATCCCAGCTGCTCAGGAGATAGAGATCAGGAAGATCGCGGTTCAAAGCCAGCCTGGGCAAATAATTCCTGAGACCCTAGCAAGTGTGAGGCCCTGAGTTAAAATCCCAGTGCTGTCTAAAAGGTAAAACAAAGCAAAATAAATGAATATAATAAAACAACACGGGGTGGGGGGTAGTAGAGGAAAAGACTCTGTGGCCGTGGCTGTGTCCACTTCAGTCACAGTGGAAGTTCCCAGTTTTCTGTGGCAACCGTGGGGTCCTGCGATGGCAACCCGCAAGGGCACACAGCTTGGGGGAGCAGCCAGGGACGTGGGGCCCAGCAGGTCCTGGCCAGGTCCTGCTTTCTGCTTTCCTGGTTTCATGGGTCCCTTTTGGTCCTTGTGGGTCCTTCTCAGTTGGCCTCCCTTCTGTGGTCGGAACTCAGGGCCTCCGCCACTGAACTAAGCCCCGGCCCCAGCCATTCCTTTTTTATTTGTGGTGCGTCGTCTTTCAGGTAGGGTTTTGCATTTTTGCCAGAGCTGACCTCAGTTCTTAATCCTCCTTCCTTTGCCTTCCACCTAGCTGGAATTACAAACACGCCCACCACCCTGGCTCATCGATCAAGATGGGGTCTCACTAACACTTGACTAGGCTGGACTTGGACCTCGATCCTCCCAGTCTGTGCCTCCTGAGCAGCTGGGACTTGACAGGCGTGAACCGCCGTGCTTTACTCACCTCCCCCCTTTTTAAAAAATGGACTGCGTTGCAAATTTTCGTGTCATCCTGGCACTGGGAATGTACTAGTCGTCTCTGCGTCGTTCCAATTTTAGTCTCTGTGTGGCTGAAGTGAGCACCCCATTTTTTGCATTGCATAAAAATAATCAAATAATTAAAAACCAGCCAGGGAACGAGGGGGCAGCATTGAAAGGCCCTCGGGGGGCCTTTGTCCAAGCACCGTGGTCCCTGCCATCTGCGCCTCCATTAGTTTTTCTGTCTATAATTCTAGACTACTTTTGCACTTATTAGAATAATCGGGAGGCTACTGAGGTGGTGTTTTTATTAAAATTTCTATTAACTTTGGCTGTTAGAGCAGGCCATGGATTAATTAATTTTTGCTACTTTTCAAAGCAAAAAAAAAAAAATGAGAACTGATCCCAAATCATTTGAAATCTGAAACAAGCCCAGTCATAAAAGAGCTCGGCAGGGCAGAGGCAGCCTCTCTTTCTTCCTTCCCCCCATCCCTCCTTCCCCCCCCCCACTCCTTCCTTCCTTCCTTTCTTCTTTTTGGCAGCACTGGGATTTGAACTCAGGGCCTCACACTTGCTGGGCACTCCGCCAGCCCTTTTTGCTTGAATTATTTGTCAGGTAGGGTCTCAAATTTTTACCTGGTCTGGCCTCAAACTGTGATCCTCCTACCTCTGCCTCCCAAGTAGCTGGGATTACAGGTGTGAGGCACTCCTGGCAGTTATGCCAGTTTTAAAAAGACGTTTTTCCTCTTCTTTCTCTCTGCTTCCTCACCTATTCCCCCATTCAGGGAACTCAAGAATGTCCTTACAGCTGGGTGCAGTGGCTCATGCCTGTAATCCCAGCTACTCAGGAGGCAGAGATCAGGAGGATCACGGTTCAAGGTCAGCCCAGGCAATTAGCTCATGAGACCCTATCTCAAAAAAATCTATCACAAAAAAGGGCTGGTGGAGTGGCTCAAGGTGAAGGCCCTGAGTTCAAACCCCAGTACTGCAGGCGAGGTCCTCACACCTCCCTCCTTATTCCGCTGACCATGGGGACAGACAGCAAAGGCTCCAACTTTGGAGATCCATGCCCGCACCCTGGGGGCCAATGGACCCCGCCGCTGTGAGACCAGGGCCAGGCCTCAGCAGGTCCGTCAGCCCCTCAGGACCTGCCTGAGCACATCAGGCAGGGAAGGCTGTAGTGGCCTGAGAGGCGAGGCAGGGAAGGAGAAAAACCCGGCCTCCACTGCAGTGGCCATCCACACAGGAACATCTGGTACCCAGGTGCCGGCTGGGGATGGGGGTGGGGCCTCCCTTTGTCCCCTTTCTCTGACCTCCCCGTGAAACAATCGGGGCCCTGGCTCCCATGAGATGGAGTCAAACACAAAACCACTTCTCTCTGGAAACTCTGGCTTTGGGTCTTCCTTGACTTGGCCTCCTTCACTCATGGCTGCGAGACCGGGGGCCAGGAGGACGGAGGGGAGGCTCTGAGCCAAGGCCGCCAGCCTCACTGGAGCGCCTGCAGGTGGGAGGTGTCCAGCGTCCACAGAGGTAGGTGGGCAGTTTCTGAAGGATGTTGTGCACAGGCCAGGCTCTGTGGCTCACGCCTGTAATGCCAGCCACTTGGGAAGCTGAGATTGAGAGGCTCTTGGTTCAAAGCCAGCCTGGACAAATAGTTCTTGAGACCCCATTTCCAAAAATAACCCGAGCAAAATGGACTGGAGAGTGGCTCAAGCAGTAGACTGCCTGCTTTGCAAGTGTGAAGTCCTAAGTTCAAATCCCAGTTTTACCAAAAAAAAAAAAAAAGAAAGAAAAGAAGAGAGAGAAAAAAAGCAAGACCCTATCTGAAAAATAACTGAAGAAAAAAGGGCTGGTGGTGCAGCTCAAGTGACAGAGCCCCTGCCTGGCGAGTGTGAGGCTCTGAGTTCAAATCCCAGTGCTGCTGGAAGAAAGGAAAGGAGGGAGGAAGGAAGAGGAAATTCCAGGAATAAACACCCAAAATTCTGCTCAGAAAGTCTTTCCCTCGAGAACCTGGTAAAGTGAGCAGGATGCCATTCTGGATGTCTCTCTGATGCCTGTGCTGGCCGGCCTGCTTCTCCTGGGTCACTGTCGTTATTTTTGGTCCTGGGCACGGGAGCCTGTGCTTACTTTAAGACACCGTTCTGCTTTCAGCTGACGACGAGTCACCGCTCAGCTTCATGGTGGTTACAGGCCTCAGCTTGTCCTCTGGGCTGGGCTCTGTCCCCCAGTTGTAAAGTCACTCGGTCACAAGCCTCTCTGGGTGGCTGGAGACTGCCACGCAGGACGTGAAAAGCCTTCCTAAGACGCTGTCCATGCAGCAAGGAGGTTTGCTGCCTGCGACGAGGAAGGAGGGTGACGAATTCATTTTTTTAAGGTGGTGTCTCGTTACATAGCCCACACTGACCTCGAACTCACAACCCTCCTGCCTCAGCCTCTCCCAAGTGCTGCGATTTCAGGCGTGGGTCCACAAGCTCTGCTCCGTTCATTTTATTTTTTTGCTGGTAGAGCACCTGCCTAGCAAGTTTGAGGCCCTCCCTGAGTTCAAATCCAGTATTGAAAAACAAATTACATAGCATTTGCGCCCCCAAAACTCCTTCATCTGCAGGATTCAGCGTCAGGCCTGGAGTACAGAAGAACGGGTTTGGAATTGTCTGGGAGTTTTTTTCTGAACGGTTTTGCTCTGCAGCTGGCTGAATCTGTGGAGGCAGAGGCTGAGCTTGAACCTCTCACGCCTTGGGAAGCCATTTTCAGGTGGCCAGTCAGCTGACCGGGTCTTTCTGCTCTACCCACATAGAATTCAGAGTGGGTGAGCAGCTCTCCCGGTGCTGGCAGTCCCTGTCCCTTGAAAGCCCCAGGCCCAGGTGGCTGGACGCTGAGCTGTACAGTGACAGATGTGACGGCTCCTGGACCTGAGGTGTCTGAGCCCCTGGGCCCTCAGGCCTGGCAGCTTCCAGGGCCTTACAGCTTTTCACCCCCTTACAGCCGGTTCTCCTGTTCCCGCTCTCCACCCTCATCTCAACTTCTCTCTGCTTCCTCCACTCTCGGGATCTCTGCCATCTCTGCTGCCCCTCATTGCACGCTTGCAAAGTCCCCAGGGGCTGCTGCCCCCATCTGCCTCGCAGGAAGGTGTCTCGGGCTGAGTGGGAAAGTGAGCCCGAAGTCTGCTTATATACTCAGGAAGGGGGTGTGGCAAAGGTGTTTGCACCAATCATGGCATAGCTCTTCATGCAAATGAAGGGCCATGTTTGCACCAATCACAGCACAGTCCTTCATTTGTTTCCACCAATCACAGGCTTTCCGTTGGTCCACCAGGGGAAGTGCGCCCCCTCTGGCGGGGATGAGAATGGCTGCTGAGTTCACCCAGGCTTGTGACCTCCAAACGTCCAGCACAAGCAGTTTGTGATGGTCACGGCTGGGACAGAGCTGTGCTGGGCAGCAAGCAGCTGTGGTTGTCGTGGCTTCCTCAAGGTGACCCTGGAGTGTTTGTTTAAAGCAGCTGGGCAGCCCTGAGGGCAGTCAGGCCGGCCGCTTGGTCCTCCACTGGAGGACTGCAGGACCAGGGAAGATGTCACAGCTGTCAATCGGGGAGTCAAACAGCCTGGGGGCATCTCGGCTTATTCAAGGAAGATGGACACGAAAGGTCCACTCGTCAACATTCACGGTGACCTGATAGCATTTAACAGTGCTCTGTGTCGGCCAACCCTGTGGGGGCAGTGGGTTCGTTTTGTCTGTCTCAGTTGAAGACAGACAGACATTTCCAAAGAGGGATGTTCCCTCTAAGAGAGCTTGAGTGGACCAAACGTCCAGAGCATATTGCAGAAGAGACGCGAGAGGCAAGAAGAATGGGGTGCCGGTGCTCACACCAGTAATCCCAGCTACTCAAGAGGCAGAATCAGGATTGCGGCTCAAAGCCAGCCTGGCAAATAGTCTGTGAGACCCTATCTTGAAAAACCCATCACAATAAAGGGCTGGAGGAGTGGCTCAAGGTGAAGGCCCTGAGTTCAAATCCTAGTACGGCAGGAAGAAGGAGAAGAGGAGGAGGAGGAGGAAGAGCACAGATCTGAGTAAATTTCAGCAACTACTAAATACAATAAAAATGGCGTAGCTGGAGGATTCACAAACAAGACGGGGCTGCGGTGTGGCTCACCGGTAGAATGCAAGGCTCTGGGTCCCATCCTCAGCAATCGTAATAAAAATAAATTACTTACAAAATAGAACAGGCTTGGGGGCCAGGCCTGGTGGTGCACAGTTCTGGTCCCAGTTACACAGGAGGCCGCAGGTAGGAGGACTGTGATCCAAGGCCGACCCTGGGCAAAATCACAAAGCTTTATCCAAAAGTCACCTAAAACCCAAGCGGGCCGGAGGAGCGGCTTGCGTGGTCAGGCGCATGGGAAGCGCAAAACCCAAGTTCAAATCCCAGTGCTGCACAAAAGGAAGTATTTCTTTCTTTGGCCGTGCTGAAATAAGAAAGCCGAGTCTCTCCACTCTGCTGAGCCCGCAGTGCCGGGTGGCTGGTGGGTGGGTGGGGGGCAGGGAGAACTCATTAGAGGCAGTGGCCAGGGGACAGTGACCATGGGAGTGGCCAGCAGAGTCCAGTGGCCTGTCCCAGTTTCTGGAATCGCCTGCATCCTGTGGCCCCCCAGGGCATTCGGGAACCCAAGAAGCCTTCGGGGCAGCCTCAGGCCTCTGCTCCTGAGCCTCCTTCCCTCCAGCCGGAGGCTCCAGGGCTCTCAGTACAGAAGCCATTGATGTCCCATGGTCAGCTGGACCCATCTCAGCCTGACCGCGACGGAGGAGCTCCCTTCTTGTTCTCGTGCAGCTGGAGCCCTGCAGGTTCCCTGGCCTGCAGCCTGGGGACTGGGACAGGACTGGGACGATGGGGACAGGGACAGGGACAGCCCTCTCCACGAAGCCAGCGTAATTGCTTCCCCGAGCCATATGTGTGTGGAGTGCTGAGTAAACAAGAGGAAGGGACGCTCCTTCTGCAGCAGGTGGGACAACTGCCGGCCGTGCTCCAGGACAGACGCCAAGTGCCAAGTGCCAGTGCCAGGCGGGCTGTGTCCCCAAGCTCCCTCCCCACACCTGGGAGCTGGTGACCAGGACAGACTCGGGACTCAGATCGAAAAGGGACAGACAGACACGTGACTCTGTGGGGCCGGGCGTCCTCTGAGCCCTGGGGGAGGATGGTGAAGGAATTTGAGGGAAATAAGCCCCTTGCCAGGTGAGGCGGGGCACGTCTGTAATCCCAGCATGGGGGAGGATGAGATCAGGAGGATCAAAGTTTCAAAGCCAGCCTGGGTAACTAGTTTGAGAGACACCATCTCCAAAACAACCAGCGCAAAATGGACTGGAGGAGTGGCTCTACTGGTAGAGAGCCTGCTTTGCAAGTGCGAAACCCTGAGTTCAAAACCCCAGTCCCATTACAGAAAAAAAGCCAAACAAAAAACAGAGGCCGGGCATGGTTGTACATGCTTGTAACCCCATTTACTCAGGAATCAGAGAACGGGAAGATCACAGTTTTAAACAAAGCCAACACGGGCACAAACTTGCTGAGACTTCATCTCCATAAACAAGCCAGGCAAGGTGGTTACATCTGTAATCCCAGCTACCCAGGAGGCAGAGGTAGGAGGATCTTGGTCTGAGGCTATCCCCAGCAAAACACAAAACAAGACAAGAAAGCAAGTCCCTGTGTGAAAAACAACGAAAGCAGAAGGGCTGGGCTGAGACTTAAGAGGCAGAGCTCCTGACTTTAAAGAAACCCTTAACGCAAAGTCACTTTGCAAACACTACTTTTCTTGTTTTCTTCAGCGTGTCAGCCGAGTCTGCGTCTCAGCTGTGCAGCCTGTGTCTCGGGTTTGGTTTGGTGGCAGATGTCTGGCGTGTGACACCCACAGAAGGCGGAGACGGCTCGTCATAAATATTTATGGGTGGCTGTAATCCCCCGTCATTGCAGGGACTTCCCTGGGCCGTTTGCGAGCGAGCGAGCGAGCTCTGTGCCTCGTTCTCCTGCAGAGGAGCAGAGACAGGAAGGGGATGGTGGTGGCCACATGGTGACCACTGACCCGCCGCGAAGGCATCTGGTGGCCCTTTCCCTGCCGGTGAGGCTTTCCTAACAAAATTTGAGCTTTCTGGCTCCCCGGGAATGGCGTTTCAGCCTTTGTTGTTTTTTTTTTCCGCTGTACTGAGAATGGTAGTCCAGCGGTTCATGGGATTTACAGACAAAAATAAAAATAGTTGCTTCAGAGCCGGGCGCAGTGGCCCACGTCTATAATCCCAGCTCCTCGGGAGGCAGAGAGCGGGAGGATCTTGGTTTGAGGCCAGGCCAGGCAAAAAGTTTGTGAGACCACATCTCAACCAGTGGTCAGGTGTGGTGGCACCCCAGCTCCGTGGGAGCATAAGTAGGACGGTCACCGTCCAGGCACAAAAAAAGTGAGACCCCATCTGTAAAATAACCAGAGCACACAGGGCTGTGGAGCGGCTTCTGTGGCACAGTGCCTGCCTCGCAAGCGTGAGGTCCCGGGTTCAAATCCCAGTACAGCCAAGTAAAAACCAGAACACCAAAAACCCAAACCAAAAGCCCCTCCCGCCCCCTCCGCGAATTAAACTGTGAGGCCGGAGCAGCCGGCCGGCCTGCAGGGAGACGCGACCCTGTCCCCGCGTCCACACTGAGGGGGACAGATCAGCGGGGACGCTGCCCGGGATTCATCCGACCTGGTGTGACTGTCGGCTCTCAGCGTTCCCACAGCGCAGAGCCCAACAGAGAGGAGGACACGGTGACCAACGCTGAGATCCACAGCCGGGAGCGGCCACGTGTCCACGTGTGCACGTGTCCAGGTGTCCACATCATTCCACTGCGACCTGGCGGCCAGCCCGGGAGGGACAAAGCGGGGCAGGCCCAGGGCTGCAGAGCAGAGGACGGCGAGCCAACACTGCCACCGATGGCACCCATGGACACCCTGCAGAAGGAGGGAGGGAGGGAGAGAGAGAGAGGGAGAAAGCGCCAGCCGGGAGCCATGGCTCACGCCCGCCTGTAATCCCAGCCACTCAAGAGGATCGAGGTTCAAAGCCAGCTCTGGGCAAAAACCCATCACCAAAAAGGGCTGGTGGAGTGGCGCAAGGTAAGGGCCCTGAGTTCGAACCCCAGTACTGCCAAAAGAAAAGTCTTTTTATGACAGTCACATTGAACTCCAAGAGGTGACACACAGAGGTCCCCGCGGCCCTTTGTCCCCAGCCTCCCGCTAGCAGCATCTTGAAGCACTGAAGGGCCATGTCACATCCCCAGAGTCACCCGACGCGGTCCCGAGCCGACCCAGGGCCAGCTTTGTGTCCGTGTATGTGTGTCGCACGCACCCAGGTCTGTGGGTTTCACCTGCTCGCACACCGACCACCACAGGACACCAGCACTTGAGTCAGGGACGCCCCACAGCCCCCCTCCCCCCTCCTGTGGCTACGTGACCCAGTGCCGCCAGCCCATTCTCCATTCCATTATTTTTGTCATCACAAGAACCTTACACGAGTGCCACTGCGCAGTGGGCCACCTCTCGGGACCTGGCTTTTTCCACTCAGCGTCCGTCTCTGGAGATTCTGCAGACCTTGGTTCTCTCTCATTACTCAACAGTGTCTGGCCCCGTGAGGCTTCCTAAGAAGAGAGCAGGAGTGACGGCCACTTGCCACTTTTCAGAGAAGGGACATTTGCCCCGCTGTGTCTGTGGCACACACAGAGATGGAAAGATCACACTCAGGTTGTGTCTTCCTTGAGAAACGAGCTGAGGGGCCGGGCGCAGAGGTGCACGTCTGTAATCCCAGCCACTCGGGAGGTGGCGATGGGGAGGGTCCAGGCTCCAGTTTTGCCTTGGCTCAAAGTTCTAGTGAGACCCCATCTTCACCAACAAGCCAGGAGCAGTGGCTGATGCCTGTTGTCCCAGAGGCTCAGATAGGAGGATGGAGGTCTAAGGGCAGCCCAGGGGAAAATCTGAAACCCCATCTGGAAAAAATCACTAAAGTGAAAATGGCTGGTGGAGTGGCTCAAGTGTTAGAGCTCCTGCCTAGCAAGTGCAAGGTCCTGAGTTCAAACCCCAGTGCTGACCCAAAAAAGACCCTTCGTTCTGAACTCGCAAAACCTTCATGAAACTCATCACCTCCTACTTTGCTGCAACTAAATAATTCCCCCCACATTAAAAGCTGCTCAAGGCATCATTATTCACCTTCGGGTTATCTATGCACAAAACATAACTTCATCTTATTTCTGTTTTATTTTCATTTTTCCTGGGCTAAAATGCTCTTGCTTTTCTGTTGTGCTACTGCCATAAATATGGTCTCTATTTTATTAGCTTGTGCCTTATATTAAATTACGTTCATGGAAGATTTGCAAGAAAAATATCTTTTCGGTTTATTTTGGGAATTTGAAAGGCTTAACTTTGGGAAGCTGAAGAAAAGTCAGACCGGTGTGGTGGTGCATGTCTGTAATCCCGGCTCCTCAGGAGGATCGCAAGTTCGAGGCCAACCCCGAGCAAAATCGTTCAGCCTGTCTCAAAAACGAGAATGCAGACAAAGGGCTGCGGAGCGGCTCAAGCAGTGGAGAGCCTCCCTAGCAAGCAGGCCCCGAGTTCAAATCCCAGTACCGCCAAAACAAGGTAATTTTATGTTCTATGAATGTCACCCCGATTGTGATTTTCAAAGTATTATTATTATTATTATTTTGAGATAAGGTCCAGTCCAGGCTGGCCTCGAACTCAAGATCTTTGGCCCGGCCTCCTGAGTGCTGGAATTACAGACGTGCTCCTGGGCAACACAGGAGCCAGAAGGGCCGCAGGTGCGGATGAAGCACCAACACCAAACAATGACAAAGACAGAGACAAAAACGATGACAAAAATAATGACAAAAATGACGCCAGTGGCCAAAACTTGCAGGCAAGACGTCCTAAGATAGCACGGTGCGCTGTCCAGAAGTGGACAGAAGTGGACCAGAACCATGGAGCCATGACAAGACAGAACGAGAGGGGGAGACGGAGGGAGGGGGAGATAGATAGAGAGAGAGAGAGAGAGAGGAGGGAGAGTCTCGGTGTCTGCGTGCCTTGGCGCGAATCCCTGGGCTGGGGGACCCTGTGCCATGTGTCCAGTCAGAGGACGAGCCGGCCTTTCCATCGTGTGACCAAAGTTCAGGCATAGCCGGGCACTGGTGCTCTCCTCTGTAATCCCAGCTACTTGGAGGCTGAGGTGGGGAGGGGATTGAGGTTTGGGACCAGCCTGGGCAAATAGTTCCTGAAACCCCATCTCCAAAATAACCAGAGCAAAATGGACAGGGGAGTGGCTCGAGTAGCAGAGCGCCTGCCTAGCAAGTGTGAAGCCCTGAGTTCAAATCCCAGTGTCACTACAAAAAACCAGACAAGTTCGGGTGTAGAGGGGGTGACTTCACCACGTCTAATTCAATGCAGTACTGCAAAAAACCCAAAAACCAGAAAATGAGCTCGGCCCACATGGGAGTAGGGGAAACAGGGACGGGAACTGCGGTCAGGCCATGTCATTCCCAGCCCCTTGGTCCATCTGCTCATCAAAACCAAGTGAGTGACCCCTGTAGTCCCAGCACTCAGGAGGCGAAGGCAGGAGAAGGCTCGAGATCAGGAGCTCAAGGCCCATCTCAAGTCAGACCCCATCCCAAGTAGGGTTTTTTTGGCTGGCACCAGGATTCAAACTCAGGGCCTTGAGCTTGCTGGGCTGGCGCTCTACCACTTGAGTCATTCCTGCAGCCACAAGACCCCATCTCAAAACAGAACAACCTGCGGCTTCCTCTCCACTTACCCCGAGGCAGTCCACGACAGAAATCCAAAGTCCCGCTGGAGTCCACTCGCTTTTATGGGGGAGGAGTGAGCCCATCTTTGCGAGGCCAAAACTGCCAGTCCTGCTTCTTACACCGCAGCAGCAGGTCTGCCGGGCGCTGGTGGCCTGTGCTGGTGCCCGTTCCCCTGGCTCTGCTGGGTGACTCGGGGGATCCCGAAATGTCAGGGACCTGGCACAGGCTCCTGAGCCCACAGGGTCCCCGCGTCCTAACAGAGTCCAGCCCCTCAGCTGCCTGAGCTCTGGCCTCGGTGGCCTGGTGGGTGGCCTGTGCTCCCTGCCACCTCTGTCTGATCCAGAGGCCTCCCCCCTCCCCCTGGCAGGGCCTGGCAATTTATGGCCACAATTAGTGTGTGCTGTCATTGCTTAGCGGCTGGCAGAGGAGGACACGGGCGCCTGTCCCACAGCAGGGACAGCCTGGCTGCCCACGAGGGCTGCACCTGCCTCCCGCACCCCGTGCCAGCTGCGCCCCAGAGGCCGCCATCTAACCTGAGCCAACCCGGCTCAGATGGGCGGCGTGGGGCATGAGCAACAAAAGTGTGAGCCGATGCCTGGTCCAGGAAGAGCACAGCGTGCGGAAATAACCCGGAGACGCTCTGCGGGACACCCGAGGGTCACGCCCTCCTCCAATTTCAGACTCTGACAGGCTGTGGGGTGCTGGGCCCGGTGTGGGGGCTCACGTCTGTGATCTCAGCTACTTGAGGGGGCAGAGGTCGGCAGGATCGTGGTTGGAGGCCAGCTAGGATAAAAAGCTAGTAAGACCTCATCTCAACAAACAAGCCAGGTATGGTGGTTCAAATCTATAATCCCGTGGGAAGGCTTAGATAGGAAGATCCAGCTTTGAAGCCAGAACCAGGTCAAAAAAAAAGATGCCACCTCAGCTGAAATCAACAGAGGGTCCAGCAGTCCTGGGAGGACACCCACCCTTCTCTGCTCATGCCACACACAGGGCAGGGACCTCCCATGGGCAGCCTCCCCGACAGTGCCAGCCACAGGTGTCCCTTCCTGACAACCTCCAGGGCCTCCGTCCCTCTTGGGTGGCACTGGGCCAGCTGTCCCTGTGTTTTCAGTCCCCAGGCCGCTGATCAGTTACCATCGCTTGCTTTTCTCTGTCCCCCACCCCGGCCTGACACCCTAACAGCGCCCAGCAAAGTACATGGGCAGAAGCAGGTTTCGCCCAAGCCCCGTCCTCGGGCCACAGAGAGCCAGACGCACGTCAAGATGGCTGGGTCGGTGCCACTGAGCTGACAGGTCCTCCTCCTCCCGGCCGCGTGCCCATCGGTTCCCTGCCAGCCCCAAACTCCTATCAGTGCCGAGAAAAGGCGCCAGCACGCAGATCAAAACCATGAGCAAGCCGGGCTCAGTCACCGGGAGCGGGAAACAGGGCCACCGAGGTGCAGGGCTTCAATGTTTAACGCGCAGACTGGAGGGGTGGCTCAGGGGCCTGGCCAAATGTGCATGAGTCACCGGGAACCCGAACCCGGCAGGCTCCTACTTATCTAGAAGTCACTCAGGAACCAGACAGAGTGCAGCTGGGCCGATGGCTTCATGCTGTCACTCAGCCCAGGACGGGCTTCCTGGTGGATGGAAGCCAAGGAAATCCAAGACAGTGACCAACAGGGCTCAGATCAGAAAGACACCTCAACTCGGGCTCAGGGGCTCACGTCTGTGATCCCAGCTACACAGGAGGCTGAGATTGGGAGGCTGGAGCTTTGAGGGCAGCCCGGGCAAATAGTTATGGCGACTTCATCTCAACCAACAAGCTGGGCATGGTGGCTCCTCCCTGTGACCTGGGCTGGACCTGAGCAGAAACCACGGGACCCTTTCTGAAAAATAATGCAAAGCAAAAAGGGCTGGAGAGTGGCTCAAGTGGCAGAGCACCTGCTTAGCTTAGGCCTTGAGTTCAAATCCCAGTGTCACTCCCAAAAAATGAAATGTAGACAGAAGTGCACTGGCTTGGGGTCAAAGGATGGAGCGAGCAGGTAGGTGTTGCGTGACCCAGATTCTGCGATGAAAGGTCCCACGGGCTGGAGGACACCACGAGGCACAGTTAGGAGCAGAACGTCAGGTCATGTCACCCACTCATAGTTTCCTGCTCCCGTGCGACGCAGAGCGGGTTTGTTTTCATCCCACGGGGAAGGTGTGACAGGAGGGACGTCACTCTTGGTGCCACCTGTGGGTTTTCTCATAATTACTGTGCAGAATTAAAATCTCGCTGGCTGGCTGTATGACCATGAAATATTTGTGCTCTGTCTTTTTTTTTGTGGCACTGGGATTTGAACTCAGGTCCTTCACCTTGAGCCACTCCACCAGCCCATTTTTATGAAGGGTTTTTTGAGATAGGGTCTCGAGAACTATTTGCCTGGGTTGGCTCTGAACCGTGATCCTCCTGATCTCAGCCTCCTGAGTAGCTGGGATTACAGGCGTGAGCACCGGCACCCAGCCCAGCTCTGGATTTTTGATAGGAAAGATGAAGATTAAACCCAGCCGTGGTGAGACATTTATGTGGCGGCCATTTTTACAGCTCACCGCCTAATACAGCCCTCCTCCTGCACACACGGGAGGACCAGGGCCACCTGCCTGGCCGGGGCGGCTCAGCTGGGAGCAGAAGCGGCTTCCCAAGGTCATTGGTCCCTCATGACATCAGCAGGCCACCAGCCACCTCGCTCCTTCATGCCACAACAGCACCCTCCTCACCTCTTGGTCTTTTCCTGTGTCCCCCCACAGGTGTTGTCAGCTGCTTCTGGATTTTTCTCTAGAGACCGTCCCCTTGCCCACCGAGGGTGATTCCAATGTGGTTTGGTGTGCGTCCTGTCCACACAGCTTTTCCCAAACTCGCCATGACCTTGGACAGACTCAGGTCGCCTGGTGCTGCCCGTGGTCACCTCCACGCTGCGCCCGCTCCCCTCCCAGGCCTGAAGCTCCAGGTGTCCTCCGTCCTCCATCCTGTCCTCGTCCTCCTCCTGTGTCCTCAGCGCTCAGCCAGGCAGGAAGCTCTACTGGTTCCTTTCTCTTTCCTAATGGTTCCCTCAATGTGTCCCTTCCTTTCCCTGCCACCAGCTCGTGTCCTCAGCGTCCTGCAGCTCCCTCCCCGAGTCACCAGCCCGAGTGGACGGAAACCTGCTCAGGTTTCTCCACCTGACGCTCTGGGTCTTGTCTTTATCTAGTTTTTATGCAGCACTGGGGATTTGAACCTAGGGCCTTGGCATGCCAGGCAAGCGCTCTACACTCCAGCCACATCCCAGCCCTTTGCGTTTAATTTTATCTTTGAGGGCCTTGCTAACTTTGCCTGTGCTGACCTCACTCTTGAGGTCATCCTGCCTCTGCCTCCAGAGCAGCTGGTATTGCAGGCGTGCGCACCACACCTGGCTCACGCAGCTATTTGATCTTAGACATTGTGCTTTGTTCTTTAGTCTTCTCCTCTTCCTTTCCTAAACCGCCCACTCGCTCCTGATAGTGGACACCTGGCCATTTTGTTATTCCAGCATTCCCAACCCTCCTTCCTCCATTATTGGCCCCTTGCTTCCAAGGACCTCCTTCCCTTTGCCCAGGGCCGACGTCAGTGCCCACAGGGGCAATGGACACTTACTGCAGTGACATTGCGTCCTGGCTTTCCAGAACATGCCAGCGTGAGCCTGCTGTCCCAAGTTTCATACTCACAGTGCCCGTTAGGACAGTGATGCTCACCCTCCACAGCTCCAGAAAGCCTCTGGTGTCGGCTTGTGGATTCCATGCAGACTCGGGGACACTCACTGTGCTGCCAGCTGTGGCCAAGGCTGCGGGCCCTGTCCCCAGCCCACGGATGGGAGGGGCCAGCGGTCACACAGCAGGTGGCCAGGACCTCCCTCATTCCCGGTTCCAGGCACCTCTGAAATTCAGGAGCTAGTAGTTCCCGCTTTCTAAGCTGGGCATGGTGGTGCACGCCTGTAATCTCAGCTACTGGGGAGGCGGAGCCAAGAGGACTGGTTTGAGGCCAGTCCAGGCAAAGTTAGCAAGACCCTGTCTCAAAAACAAAAGGGCTGCTGGAGTAGCTCAAGTGGTAGAGCGCTTGCCCAGCAGGGGCGAGACCAGGGGTTCAGTTCCCACTACCGCCCTTCACTCCAAAATCTCCTAGAAGACAAGGGCTAGGTTTTAATGAGAGTCTTCAGTTAGGAAGGAGGTCCGTTCTCAGAAGTGCCTCTCCCCAAAGACTGGACCTCAGGCTCGGTGATGGTGCTGTTGACTGTGAATTCAGTGTTATGGAATCCACTGTATTTATTGACTAACTCTTTATTTTCCCCAGGGAGAACCCCCCCAGGAGTATTCCTGACTCAATGTCAGCTCCTAGCTTTCTGGGACTTTATACAACATGACTTCTGTGAAAGAATGTTTTTGTTCAGGGACAGGGTGCAATGGAACAAGTTAAATGACAAAATGTGAAAATCAGGCGATCTTGCCGGGCACTGGGGTTCACGCCTGTAATTCCAGCTACTTGGGAGGCCGAGATCAGGAGGATCGAGGTTCGAGGCCAGCCCAGGCAAATAGTTTGTGAGATTCCATCTCCAAAATAACCAGATAAGACCAAAATGGACTGCAGGTGTGGCTCAAGTGGTAGAGCACCTGCTTTGCAAGTGCAAAGTCCTGAGTTCAAATCCCAGTTCTACAAAAACAAAAACGGGGAACCTAGGAGATGTGGATGGGGCAGATCAGAGGGACCACCTCTCCCTCGGACACCGGGGCAGGAGTTCAAACACTGTTTAGAGCCAAGCACAGTGGCTCACGCCTGTAATCCTAGCTACTCCGGAAACAGAGATCGTGAGGATTGAGGTCTGAGGCCAACCTGGGCAAAAAGTTCTTGAGACCCATTTCAAGGTGGCTCACATGTGTCATCCCAGCTATTCAGGAATGAAAAGAGGAGGCCTGTGGCTCAGGTCTATGTAGGCATAGATGTGAGACCCTATCTCAAAAATAACCAAAGCAAAAAAATAAAAATAAAAACCCAAAAGTTTAGCATACATCCTGTTAAGTGCTACTAGAATTGCTAGTTCTGAGTTTTCATTGTCTTCCCTGGGAACCCCCTTGTATGCTTTTTTTTATTTTATTCATATGTGCATACAAGGCTTGGTTCATTTCTCCCCCCTGCCCCCACCCCCCCTTACCACCCACTCCGCCCCCTTCCTCTCCCCCCTCCCCCTCGATACCCAGAAGAAACTATTTTGCCCTTATCTCTAATTTTGTTGTAGAGAGAGTATAAGTAATAATAGGAAGGAACAAGGGGTTTTGCTGGTTGAGATAAGGATAGCTATACAGGGCATTGACTCACATTGATTTCCTGTGCGTGGGTGTTACCTTCTAGGTTAATTCTTCTTGATCTCACCTTTTCTCTAGTTCCTGCTCCCCTTTTCCTATTGGCCTCAGTTGCTTTAAAGTATCTGCTTTAGTTCTCTGCGTTCCGTGAATGGTCAAAACCATCACGAGCACCTCCACAGGCCCTGTGCTCAAGTCTGGCTGCCCGTGTGCAGGGCAGTCAGCCCAGACTCTGTCACCCGGCCCAGCTGCTCGGAGCTCTCCAGATGCCTGGAGGAGGCTTCCTGGCAACCACAGCTGCTTGCAGCCATTTTGGCTCCAGAAGGCACAACTCCAGCTGCAGAAGGCACTGTCACAGCCATGACTGCCGGAAGCATCTTGGGCTGGACATCTTCGCCATGGCCAGCCTGGGTGAGGGCTGGAGGTGTGGTTCTAGAAATAGAACAAGGCTGGGTGAACTCTGATCACCCTGTAGCCATCCCACCCAGGCCAGAGGGGGCCCAGCAGAAGGGCTGTGATTGGTGCAAACACGGTGCCTCATTTGCATGAGTGACTGCGTGAGTGGTGCAAGCATTCCTCATTTGCATGAAGGGCTGTGTGGTGATTGGCCGAAGTGCCCTTGCCACACCCCCTCTGGCTATATAGGCAGGGTGTCTGCGGCGCAGGTGGCTCCTGAGCTGCCTGCTGGTGTGGGCATGGCTCCCGTTAAGGGGCGTCTCTGCGATGGGCTTTTCGTTGCCCCCTTTGTGACTTTAGTAGGTCACTGGACAGAACAAGAAGACAGCAGGAAGTTCCCAGGGATGGGGGAAGGGGACACAGAGCAACAGCAGAAGCAGAGAAAGGTCAGAGAGAGCAGAGCTGAGGCTGAGGAGGAATGATATGAAAACCAGAGATGAGAAATGCAGGCCCCAGCTCACTGGAGTCCCAGAGTCGGCAAAAGCCTTATCACCAGAGGCGCTCAAACGGCCTTCGCTGAATGGCGCTGACCCCTCGCTTGGGCCCAGAGTGAACTGAACACAGGAGAAGCTTGGCGTCCCTGCCGCCATCGTGCATCTGTCTTTGCTCTCAGCCTTTCTCTTTGCAGTCACTTTGCAATCAGCCTAGATTCCAGAAAGGACAGGACTGATGACCTCTTTATGACAAGGGACCGAAACTTCCCACAGGGAACAGTGGGGACTTGCGGGACAGAGGCCTCCAGATGAGGACGATGACCTGCAATGGTGAGGCTGTGCCCTGGAGCAGGAGCGGTCACCTCACGGGAACCAGTTCACTCCCCTCAAGAGATGACAGCGATGACATCTTCTCCAGAACCCCTCAGAACCCTTGGAGGAGATAATGGTCAAGCTGACCACACCCGTGACTGGGACTGTGTCACTGTCACACTTTTGTCCCCTGCCCCCAGTCCTTTCTCTACTTGAACCTACAGCTCACGTCTGCACCCCGAAGATGTCTGAGGATGGGCTGAGGCTCCCTGTGCCTCTTCCCCCGGTGTCCCCAGCCGTGTATAAACCGCCTTTCCTGTCACCAGGCCTCTTCATTTGGCGTGCAGGGGCGGTGGGTGGACCTGGCATATGGCGTCCCAGGAGTTTGGGTGTTGGGTCTAAAATTCCGCTTTCATTATGGGTCCAGTGTCCCCGGTCCTAGGCCAGGACAGCGTTGTGACAGCAGGCGCTCAGCTGTCAACCACAGCCAGGGATCTCCTTATCCAAGCGCAAGGCCATGGCACGGGGTGTGAGCCCCTAACCTGAGCACCTGCAGCCACAAGTGTCCAGCTCTCAGCACTGGAGCTGCGAGCGTCTGTCCGTCCGTCTGTCCATCCGCCTTTTGCACCCAACACTCAAAAAAACCAAAAAGTCCTAAGTAGAGCTTTCCATCCCGTGACCCCAAGGGGCACACTGGGAACTGGGACACCGGCATTTTGGGCACTGCTCTTGCAGTCTGTCCCTGACTTTGTCCTTACTTGCAAGGGGACGGGGCCACCCCCACCTTTCCTCTGTCCTCCCCCAGGACGACCTGGCCTTGTGGATTCGGCCACCTGTCCTCCCCCCTGGCCCGGTCCCGCGGTTGCCCCCTCGAGTCGGTGGGCCGCCATAGCTAGACCTGTAGCCTGTCCCAAACGCCTCGAGGGACCCGCGGGGCAGCGGTGACCGCGCTCGTGGCCCTGCTACGCCTGCGCAGAGCGGCGCCGCCTCACCGTGACTCAGCCCAGCGCGGGCGACGCTGCTGGACTCTTCCAGAAAGAGGGCGGAGGGGCGGGGAGTGGGCGGGCCGTGGCGCGGCAGGATTGGCTGGGTGTCCGATGACGTGTGGGGCGCGCCGGAACTGCCCGCCTTGGCGTAGCGGGATTGGCCAGTCTGGACGTGACGTCGTCGGGGCGCGTCGGAAACGCCCAGGACGCGGGATTCTCAGACCGCCCAGGGCGGCCGCGGATAAATGGCGGGTGACTGTGGACGTCGTGATGCTGCGCTTCTTGTGGGTGCAGGAGCTCCTCGGACACTTTGTGGCTCCGGATACAGTCGTTCTTGCCACCTTGGCCACGGAGAGGGACACCCGCTTTTCCATCTCCGTCACCTTCCCCAGGGCCCCGCCACTGCCCGGGTCGCCGACGAGAGCCAGGTACGGGGTGACTCATGGCGGGGTCGCAGCCCGACGCCGTCCCGGGCCGGGGGAACTGAGGAGGTAGTTCTGGGGTCACAGGCACCACCCTGTCCAGCTGAGCGAAAGCATGCAGGTGCTGTCCTGTCCGGTCGAAGTGTCGCTGTCGCAGCAGGGTGACAGCGTCAAGAACACGTCGTCCAGGTCAGGTCAGGGGGCCGACGAGAGGCTCTGGGCTATTTTCTAAACTAAATTGGGGAGCAGCTTCTCTGCTGTGTTGGGAAAACACCCTGGGCACCATCACTGTGCGGGGATGGGGGGGCAAGGGTGTTAGGGATGGATGACCTTTGACCTTTGGAGAAATGACACGTTGAGGTCCCCCAGGGCGAGCAGGTGTTAGCTGGGGCGAGGGAGATGGGGGGGGCAGCTTAGGTGGGGGTGAGAGGCTGATGGGAAGATGGGAACCCCCCCAGTGTGAGTTCCGGGAGTCTTGAGCAGTTGTAATCCCAGCTACTCGGGAGGCCCAGAGCGGCAGGATCAGGGTTTGAGGTCAGCCCAGGCAAATAGCTCTCAAGACGCTATCTTGAAAAATACCCAAAAACAAAAAAGGGCTGGTGGAGTGGCTCAAGGTGAAGGCCCTGAGTTCAAGCCTCAGTACTAAAAAAAAAAAAAAAAAAAAAAATTGAGCAGTTTGTGTTGGTGGCAGTCATGGAGGGGACCTTGTGAGCTTGTGAGCACTGTGGTGGCCCTCAGTCCTCCCTCCGTGCCAGCAGCTCCACTGCTAGCCTTCCTGTTTGCCATGGTGACTTAATGGCCGTCACTTCTCCCTGATGTCATTAGTGAATAAGCAGAGTAAATAAAACTCAGTGCCTAAGGGACAGAGAGAGTGGCAGGGGACAGGGTTAGGTCTCCTCTGGACGGGGAGGCCCATAATGTGATTTGGTACCTGGTGACAAGAGTTTTGTTTACGACAACAAGCCTGATCTGGAGGTGAAATTGCAAGATGCTGGTTTTCCCTGGTGGCTGTGTAAGTTCAGTGTGTGATGAAATGCAGTTTAATGCTAATCTGAGGTCCCTGCAAGCCTTATAAACAAGGGATTTAAAGGACCAAGGAGCAGCTAGGCTCTGCTGGCGGGGTTTGCGTGACACTGAGTACTTGTGCTCAAAGTCAGAAGAATTTCATACTAGGTCTTGTGAAGGAGCGCAGGCTGCCTTGGGCATCTCGTGCTCCCTGCACATCTGCTACAGTCATAGAATCTGGTGACCAGCTCTCATCCCTGTCCTTTGCATCTTGTTCTCACAGGTGACACTTGACGGCCACCTGTGTCTTGAACACTGTTTCCACGATGGAGTTTCCTGACTTGGGGAGACATTGTTCAGAAAAGACTTGCAAGCAACTAGGTGAGCGCTTTGTGGGCTGCTGTGGGGAGAGCTGGCCATCAAACCCCTCGGTGCTGGGACACTGGCAGAGGCAGGGTCTGTTGTCACCCACTAAGGCCAGGTACCTGCTGGTTGCCAGGTTCAGTGGCTGTAGACATGCTGCTTAAATACCGCAGTGTCTCTGTGGAGGAGGGGGTGGCACAGCTCCCCACGTGCCTTTACGGCTCTGTGGCCTTGCAGGATTCATGACCTTCAAGTGTGGGGATACCTTGATCTCCCAGGTGTGAGGTACTTTGTGTAAATACCTGTTCAGTAGGACCTATGTATATATATTTATATATATATTCTTTATTCTAGTCTTTAAAACCTTTGTTTTTTTGTTTGTTTGTACTTCAGATTTTCTTCCACTAAGATGCGACGCGTGTAACCAAGACTTCTGTAAAGATCATGCTGCCTGTGCTGCCCACAAGTGCCCCTTTGCGTTTAAGAAGGTAATTCCTTGTCCTCCTGTCTGCAGGCCGAGTCTGCACTGCTCACTAAGGCTGACGCTGCCACTTAATCTAGTGAATAACAATTTAAAACCCAGGACTGGCAGCTCCTTGTATCCCATGGTAAACACTCATCTAGCTTGCCCAAGGCCCTGGATGCAGTCTCCAGCAAACACCCCCCGCCCCGCCCTGCCCTGCCTAAAAAAAATAACAGTTTCTTAGTCACACCAACTGTATTTCAGATATTGGGTGTGTGTGTGACCAGTGACAGCTCTTTCAACTCCCAGCATGGGGTGGAGTAAACTGGGTCTTCTTTTTTTTTTTTTTGAACTGGGGTTTGAACTCAGGCCTTCGCGCTTTCAAAGCAGGCGCTCTACCACTCTAGCCATGCATCCAGTCCATTTTGCTCTGGTTATTTTGGAATTGGGGTTCTCATGGGCTATTTGCCCCAACTGATCTCGAACCTCTGTGCTCTGGATCTTTTTTTGGGTGGTACTGGCGTTTTAACTGGGGGCTTTGCCCATGCTAGGCAGACACTCTACTAATTGATCCACATTGCCAGTACCATATTGTTTGCTTGTTTGGGTTATTGTTGAGATTGAGTCTTGCACTTGTGTCCAGGTCGGCCTGACCGTCACCCTCCTGTTTATCTTTCCTCTGTAGCTGGAATGACAGGTGTGCAAGTGCACCACACCAGTTTTTCATTGGTTGAAGTGGGGTTCGTGAACTTTTTGCCTGGGCTGACCTCAAACATCCTTCTTCCTGATCTCTGCCTCCCGTGTAGCCAGGATTTCAGTCATAAGCCACCTGCCTGGCAAGGACTGGATCTTTAAAGGGAAAAAAGAATGAGGTGAAATAAGTTGTTTTAAACAATTTTTGATTGTCTCTGCTGGCCTACAAGTGGCTAGGAGGAAGTTTAGATTGGTGCTGGGTACTGTCTGTACACACAGCTGCCCCTGATTGCTTTTGAGGGAGTCCTTTGGAGCAGTCAGCAAGACAGCAGGCAGCCTGGGGTTAGAAACTGTCACAGCACGTCTTGCAAATGGCATCCTGTGCGGATGTTAGGGATGGCACTCGCAGCCGCTGCTAGCTGTTGATGGGATCCCTGAGGCTCAGGGAAGCTGGGCTCCTCTTGGCCAAGCTGCAGCCTTCTTGATGTACACGTCCACGTCCACATGCCCTCACCTTCCGTGCTTGGTTTTGTGATCCAGTGTGCCAAGGACCAGTGGTGGCGTCTTCATGAGCGTAAGGGTCCTTGTTTGGTCCTCAATGCGCGGGGCTGATCAGAAGAGGTTAAGGGCTGGTTCGTGGCCTTGTGCAGCGGGCCTGGTTTTCCAAGATTGATGGTACACAATGCACCTGTGGCAACACCGGCTCACTGCCATACACAACTGTCAGGCTTGCATTGTTGGCTTCAGGTGGCTCCCAGCTGTGCTGGCTTCATTTCTGGGTGGTTCACAGGTTACTTCAGTGACGTTGGCCACCCCGGTGGCAGGTGGAGTGTGGGTGACTCAGCATCATGTGCTTCAACCAGAGTTGGCCACCATGCGGGCCTCTGTAGGTCATGAGGTGGGCGGGGCGAGCAACTCATTGCACACATCTGATGACATGGCCAGCTCCCTGTGAGTGTCGTCCAGACCTTACTGCAGCTGGATCCCACTTCCCTGTGCGGGTGGGGTCTGGCTGGAGGTGACATCATAGAACTTTAGTCCTCAGTGGACCCGCCACAGGAGGGGCACTGCTGTGCCCGCCAGCCCTACGCACAGGCAGCCCCACGCATGGGGCCCTGTCATTACTGCAGGTGCTTGACGTGAGCTGGAAGACCCTCCGCTCAGGGACTCCACCTGTGATCTCACTCTGAAATGTCGGGCATGTCCTGCTCCTGGACCTGCTGTCCTGAGACCCCGCTGACCTCACCAGCTTCCTTCCCTGTCTTCACTCGCTCTCAGAGGCTGTTTGTACTTTATGTCTAGGAGCCTGAGCTCCGTCCTGTCTGTCTGCTTCCCTGATATCATGTTCTCTCAAGTCTCGGACATAGGCCGTGTCAGATTCCCGGTGTGACGTTTGGGTTTCTGAGTCTCAGATATTACCTTGTGTTCATTCTTTTTAGGATGTCCATGTCCCCGTGTGTCCACTGTGTAATGTCCCCATCCCTGTAAAGAAGGGAGAGATTCCAGATGTGATAGTCGGCCAGCACATGGACAGGGACTGCGTGCGTCACCCTGGGAAGCAGAGGGAGAAGGTAAGCAGGTTCCGAATCGGCTCTGTGACCTGAGAAGCCCTCTACCCCCTCACCCCCCTCGCACATACCCCCAACGTGAAAAGTGGCTGTCTGTGACCGTGCAGCTCCCCCTATTCCCCCGCCCCCGGGTCTTCTGCACTGGGTAGAGGTCTTGGGACCTTTCTGAGACAGACCTACTGCCCCTTCTTTGTGTCCTGTTCTCCCTGGCCCTGATGGTAACTTCTGCATCTTTGGGGTTTGTTTCATAAGCAGGGCTGCTCCATGGCTTCCTCCAGCTTATACTCGGGGGCTCACTCGCTCTCACACGTGCGCACGCTCTCTCTTTCTCTCTCTCTCTCTCTCTTTCTGTCTGGTACTGGGTTTGAACTCAGGGCCTTCAACTTGCCAGCAGGTGTTCTACCACTTAGCCACATCCCCATCCTTTTTGCTTCAGTTATTTTTTGAACAGAGTCTCGCTTTTATGCTTGGGCCAGCTTGGACTGTGATCCTCTGATTAACCCTTGCTGCTGAAGTTGGGGTAATAGGTAGTGCTACCACACTCAGCCTTTTATAGGTTGAGATGGGGTCTCTCAGACCTTTTGCCTGGGCTGGCCTTGGAACCATAATCCTCCCGAGTTAGTAGGATTACAGGTGGAAGCCACTCTGCCTGGCCACACTTGGGCTTTCTCTTACCAGCCAACCCACTGCTACTTGTCTGTATGCCATTCAGCCTCCAAGCTCTGTGGTCACTTCTTGTTTACTCTGTGCCCTTGTGGGCTTCTCCCTTTCACAAAGCCCTTTTCTGTCACTTTCGCAGCATTTCAGGGAGGTAGGGCCCCACAGGTGTTCAGGAGGCTGGTTCAGCATGGCCTCCACAGAAGTGTCCCCTGCAGACTCAGAGCATGGCCTCCCCAGCACTAGCCCTGCTCCTCACCTCGTCCTCCCTGGGAGGTTGTTCAGGTGGTTTTCCTCAGGTGCGGCCTCACCGTGTAGAGTTGTTCTGTGAGATGAGCACTTGTAAGATGACTATTCTTCTAGGAAGCTGGTCTTAGTCACAGGTGCTGCTTTGTGGTTTATCAGTTGTCCTTTTTTTGTTTGTTTGTTTTTTGAGACGGGGGGAGGTCTCACCAGGTGCCTGGACTGGCCTAGAACTCGCTATCCTCCTGCTGTAGCCTCCTGAGTGCTGGGATTACAGGCATGGCCATTGTGCCCAGCTGTGGTTATTCTCTGTCTTAATCAGCACTTTGTGAGACCCTTCTGCACGGCTGTCCCTACATCTTAGGCTGTTAACGGTGCTTTGTTTCCAGCCTCACATATAAGGGAATGCAGTCTACACTTCTTAGTATGTCACACAAAGCCCTGCCACGTGCTGGCCGTCCTTGCTGGCTGGGCCTTTCTGTGGGATACAAGTCCACCCACCCCGGCTTCTCCCCTCGCCCAGGGCTTGATCCAGAGTCACCCTTGGTCTTCCTTTCCCTGCCACCTTAGGCAGACATGCCTGCCTTTGCCAGAGGCAGGGGTCCCCCAGGTCCCTTCTTAACTCAGAGGAAGTACAAGCACCTGGGAATTTATGTCACCACCTGGCCCTCCAAGAAACCATTGGCTAGTGTGGGGGGGGGGCCACAGGTAGTGCAGCCCACTTGTCCCTCATAAGGATAGCTTCCCTGTCCCCAGTGCCCCCAGAGCTCCTTCCGTGTGGTGGACATTCCTGCTGGCATGTCGTTCACTGAGTGACTTTGCTGTCCTAGGTGTTCTTGTACCGGTGCTCGAAGGAGGGGTGCCGGAAGAAGGAGGCGCTGCAGCTGGCTTGTGTGCAGTGTCGCCGTAACTTCTGCATCGGGCACCGACACCCTCTGGACCACGGCTGCCGACCTGAGGGTGGCTCCCCCGGCAAAGCGGGGTGAGGACGGGCTCCTGCTGCACGGCATCGAGCTGGGACACTGGACCTCTGGGATGGGGGCGGGTTAATAAAACTAGATTCTGAGTTCTGATTGGAGTCCTGTTCCCTTGGTTTCGGCGTTTGCCATAGCCGAGCCCGTGGCCCCAGCAGCAGGAGTTGGTCCTGTGGGTCAGTGCCAGGCTCCTCCTGAGAGCTGCACAGGGGCTGCCCAGGCCTCTCCCAGCTGCTTGCGATTTGTCCTTGCTCAGCCCAGACTTGTAACATGTCACTCCATCTCTGCCATCGTCTTCCTGTGCATATCTGCGTCCCTCCCTTTCCATAAGGACCTGTCACACTGCTCTGCTGACCGGTTCTGCCCTTGATCACCCCTGGGAGTGCTCTGTCCCCAAATAAGGTTCTGAGGTCCTGGGTTGGGACTTCATGTGGGGGGTGGGCGGGGGATGACACAGTTCCACCACAATGCTAGTACCTGTATCAAGCAGCAGAGCCTTTGGCCTCGCCAGCTGATGTCCAAGGTGGACAAGGTCCTCTCCAGTTGCATTTGGACGTCTGTCATGGTGTGTGTGCCTGAACCAGGCTGTGGCCCACTGCCCAGCTGCCCAGACCTTCGAGGTTCCTGGTGCTGAGTGATCATATCTGACCTTCGTGCAGGTGTTCAACCGCCACAGCCTCTGAGCCCACGTCGTCAGGAACGTTACACGCCCCGTCCTCCGGTTGGCTGGTCCAGCGACTCAGGTACAGTCCAGTGGCATGCACACGGGATTGTAGTGTGCTTAGTAGCCAATGGCCATAGTCTGGTCCCCTGAGGAAGATGGCGCAGGCTCCAGGTCACAATCATGGTCGTTTGTGCTCCTGGTGGTCAAGGCTGAAATGTCCTCGCTGCTTCTGCAGTGTGTCCGTGCCTCCTACATGGTTTTGAGAGGACACTTCTAGGTGACCAAACCACGTCAAAGTCCCTTGATTCTGTTTCTTCTCTTCCAGGTGGAAAGTGAAGTGGTGAGGTGACTGTCCCTTGTGCTGGCCTTGGTTTGCGTCTTACACGACTCCTTCCACACTCCTCACAGCACAGTCTGAACCTGATCCATTTCCAGTAGAACACATGGACACTTGGCAGAGTAGAGATCAGAAGGTGCTGAGTGACCCTCCAGGTGACTTACATTGTCATAACAACAAAAGCTCAGTGACAGGAGCAGAGGACTGGGGTGCCCAGGTGGGGACAGCTCTATCCCAGGCCAGGCCAGCCCAAAGCCCAATCTCCTGGGAGATTCTGCTGCTTAATCTTAGGCTACTGGCTGGAGCTCCAGGGTCTCCACCCAGCTTCCCAAGGAGGTGGCCTTCTGTGCCAGGGAATGAGGGGACCTCGCCTGCCTGATGAAGGGTCCTTGTCCGGGGCATCCGCTCACAGTCCCAAGAGAACATGCATCTGTCCCATGCCATGTGTGACTAATGCCTGGGGCTGCTTTGAGGGTTGAGACACTTGGCCTGCCGCGTGCCGTCTGCCACAGTGGCTAAAGTCATGAACCAGCCATGACACAGCTCATTTGTACATGGCTTCGGTTTCAACACAAAGAATAAAGTCACAAATGCAGCTCTTCAAAGTGTTGAAGAAATAGAAGCTTCCACACTGCCTTGAAACCACGGCACAGGCGGAGTCTCCTTGAGTCCTGGAGGTTGTAGAGCAGAAAGCCGAAGCAGGGGGCAGAGCCGTGGGGACAGGGCGTTCGGCCACAGCCTGACGCTGTGACTTGTGCAGTGAGGACTGTGGTTAGGAAGCGGTCACACAGCACTGGATTCGCACTGAGCGATGTGGGGGTAAGGTGGGTGCCGGCCCTGCTGTCCTGACCTTATGGGGCCGAGACGTCCCATCAGGCAGGTCAGTGTTCAGAAAAACAAGGCAGAGAAGTTTGAACTGTCACGAAGTTTTCACCTTTCCCCAGTGACGTAACAAATTGCATCACGGTCGTCCCCTGTACGTGTGTGTTCTGTACGGTAATTCCACTGGAAATCCCCTTAATAAAGAATTTTCTAGAAAAAAGACACGGCTGACTGCGGTGCGTGGTGAGCTTCGGCCCACGCTGCCTTCCTTTCTGGGTCCGTGGCCTGGAGATGGGGCGTGTTGCATGGCTGGCTGCTGGCTGCTCGCTCCTGTGCCATCCTCACAGCTCCTGTCCTGACCAGCCGTTGTCCCGCACCGGCTCCTCAGCGCTGGGCCATCACTGTTTCTGACTCCATCTGAGTGGACCTGAGATTTGTGCTGAGAATTCTAAGTTCCAGGTGTCGCTGCTGGCCTGGGGACACAAGGACTAGCCGCTCTCTGTCCCTTTGTCTTGCACGGCAGCCGCTGGGCGAGCTGTGGTGGACAGTCACAATGCAGCCGGCGCAGCTGAAGTTTGACCTTTAAAGCTGCTCAGTTTGTTCTACGGCGTTCAGATGCGGTAGGGGGGAGGTGGACGGGTCCACTGCATAACTGAAGTTTGTGAAAGCCATACAGATCTGGTATTTCTGCTGGACTTTTCATCCAAACCGAATCTGATGAAATTCTGTGTCATTGTCATTGGTAACGTTTACAGGTTGAGGTGGTGTATTTCACATGGAACTGCTTAAAACAGCCTCTAACTTAGTTTCACCTGTTTCTCCTTACCTGCACCAGCTTGCCATTCAAAGCCAGTTAGGGTCCAAGTTGTCCCTGCTGGTCAGTGCTGTCCCAGACCCACCGGGACACTGTGTACCCCGACCTGACCCGCTGCCTGGGAGCCCGCACCTGCATAGTGGTCACACACACGGGCACCTGGATGTCCCCCACAGCTTTGCTTTCAGGCCGGGATGTGACTCAGTGGTAGTGCACTGAGGCCCTGGGTTTGAGGACCACACCGCAGGAAGCTTAAACTGCCTGCAGGACCTAGGTAAGGTGTGTGTGACACAGGTGAACTGGTCACCTCGGCTCCCATCGCAAACGTGCAACAAGCGTTCCAAACTCTGAAAACTCCCAATCTTTGGGATTAATGTGGTTCACCACCATGCCAGTGATCCTGTGACTATAAATGTCAATATTGCCTCTGCCAGCTTTTCCCTCTGACACCCTCAGGTGTCCTCCCGCAGGCACGAGCAGCCACACAGACACACAACACAGTGCTCCCGTCCGGTGGACAGCTGGGTCTCTGCCCGTCTGCTGAGGTGCTCACCTTGTGGCCTCCTAGTGGCTGTTGTGGGACTGAAGGGCACACACATAATACATTTTGACAGAAGTGTCAAGTCACTTCCAAAAATCTTCTCTGTCACCTTCCCTGCTTCCTGTCAACTGTGTTTTATGGCTGGTTCTTCCCTTTCCGGTGAAAACGGTGTTCGTGGAGTTTGAATTACTTTATTTTTCCTGTGGTGCTGGGGGTGGAACCCGGGCCGTCCTGAGCTGCACGCCAGCTCATTTTCTTCTTTGTGCAGCCCAGGCTGGCAATGAAGTCAAGATGCTCCCGCCTCAGCCTCCCCAGTGCCAGGATTATAGGCGCACACCACCACACCAGCAAATTACTGCCTCTTTAATAAAGGAAGTCAGTGTCTTCCTACTGAATTTGAGCCGGGGACACTGACTGACTGGGCTGCTCACAGTGGAGTGCGAGGCCATAGGTGGCAGCACCCCATGGAGCGGGGGAGGCCCAAGTGCCTTCTAAGTGTTGACAGATGGTGGCCGTGTTCCTGGGACACGTGGGGAGTTCGTGTCAAGCAGTGCATGAACTTCTGAGTGACCACAGCAACTTGTGTGCTCTCGTCCAGGTGGGGTGGGGGAGTCCCCTCAGCTGCTGGGGTGCAGTGGAGGTGGCCAAGGAGCCCTGGGCGGCAGGAGGCATTTGGAGCCCCAAGCTGCAAGTGACAGTCACCTTTTTTGTAATACTGGGATTTGAACTTAGGGCCTACACCTTGGGCCATTCCATCAGCCCTTCTTTTTTTTTGTGATGGTTTTTTTCAAGATAGTGTCTCACGTACTATTTGGCCAGGCTGGCTTTGAACCTCCATCCTCCTGATTTCTGCTTCCCGAGTAGCTGGGATTACAGGTGTGAGCCTGGTGCCCAGCGACAGCCACCTGGAGCGGTTGGTCGCACAGCCCCGTTTCTGCACCTGTCGTAGGAGCAGGCCGCACAGGCTTGCGTGGCACCAGGGTGGACGGATGCACTTGACATTCTATGCGTGTCATTTAGCGAGCTCCAGCATGCTCCAGCATGGCTCCACACGGCCCACAGCGCCCTCTGAGCCACCTATGGCCGCAAAGAGGTGGCCATGGGGTGTGGACTTTCCCTTTCCTGGGTTGGCCTTGGCCTGATTCAGATCCGTGGCCATCTACTGTGTGGGCTGCAGTGTTGACACTTACCACAAGGTGGCAACAGCGGCCTATGTCAGAGCCGCCAGCGTCACAGGCTGTCTTCCCTCCAGGAGCTGGGGACAGTGGGTCTGAGCCAGCTGGGCGTCACCCTGCCTTGGTTCTGGAGCTGATGGTGTGACAAAGGGACATTTTGTACAATGAGCCAGTCTCACTTTTCCAAGTTGGAGCTTCAGTCTCGGTATCATTGGTGCCGTCTCAGTTTTGCCTGTGTCTTAAGAGAACCGTGTGACATGGAGGGCGGTCCAACCTCTGCGTGGTCCCCCCAGTCCCAGGCTCCGTGATTTGCTGCATGTTGAAGCCAGGACAAGCCTCAGCATTCTGGGCAAATGAGATGCGGCGGGCCCTGGCGTCAGTTTATAGGGAGCTTGTGGCAAGAACACTGCTGTGAGCTGGGAAAGGCAGCTTTGGGCTGGGTGTGGTGGTGCATGCCTGTAATCCCAGCTACTCGGGAAGCAGAGGTAGGAAGATCACAGTCTGAAGCTCGAGGTCCTAGCTGAAAAATAAACCATAAACAAAAGGCTGGAGGCCTGGGTCAAGTGGTAGAGCATCTGCCAGGCAAGCACGAGGCCCTGAGTCCAATCTCCGGGATGGGAAGGAAGGAGGAAAAGAAAAGCCAGACTTAACTCAGTTTGAAGGGGCCAGGGACCCTGCCTGTGTGGCCCTGCCTCAGGTTCCTTTCAGGACAGCCTGCAGCATGGCACTCATCCTGGGTCCTGGTGTTTATGTATTTAAATGATAGGCCTCGAGCCGGGTCATTTGTGGCTTTTACTTTTATCATTCTCGGAAGAGTCACAAAGTCTGTTTCAACATGCAATTTTTTTTTTACAAGGGTAAAGACAGAATGGTGCCGTTATGTCTAAAACTGCTTCTTAGGTGGCAGAAAGAATGATTTTGTAATAATTAACAGAAACATAAAAATTTATCTATTGCCTGGCCTGGTGACTCACACCTGTCATCCCAACTACTTGGAGGCTGAGAATGAGAGGATCACAGTTCGAGGCCAACCTAGGAAAAAATTTCATGAGACCCCATCTCGACAGTAACCAAACCAAAATGGACTGGAGGTGTGGCTCCAGTGGTGGAGTGCCTGCTTTCAAGTGTGGATCCTTTACACTTCCCACATAACCTGGGATGACAGCTTCCCCTCCATGCCCCGTTTGTAGGTTGAGATGGGGTCTCAATAACTTTTTGCCTGAACTGGTCTCAAACCATGATCCTCCTCATCTCTGCTTTTTGAGTAGCAGCCACATCGAGCTGCACCCCCAGCCCTTTTTGCTTTGGGTTATTTGTGCATCTGTCCCCAGAGTGGCCTGGACTGTGATCCTCCTACTTACACCTCCTGACAGCTGGGATTACAGGAGTGCATCACGGTGCCCAGCCCTTCACTCCATATTCTTCCATGTCTTGTATTCCCTATGAACCCGAGTGTCGACCTAAGTAAGTAGTTCCTGAAATACCAGAATCATCTCAGATAGAGTAGATCAGGGAAAACGGACACGAGGCTGAGTCTTTGAGAATACGGAAGGGCTGTCTTCTCTCTGATCTGACCTACTATGGGGTGCGTGCTGTGTGTCCTAAGGTTTCGTGCAGAAGTCTGGCGTGTGCCTCGTTTAGCTCATGATGTTCAGCTCTGTTGTGAATGGTGTTTTCTCCTCCATGGTAGCCTCTGGGTGCTGCTTGTGGGGTGGAGGCTGTGGGTTCCTGGGTTGGTGTGATGCACTAGTCCCTTAGTGCTCACTCTGGTCATCTGGGGACAAATGCACATTTTATGGCTGTGGAAAGCAGCTTCTATTCTGCATTTCATTGCCACATGCATCTCACTTTTAAGTGTCAAGAGGTCAAGATGTTCAGAATTACTAACACCCCCTGGGGTGTCCACAGCTACCCAGAGTCCTCCTGGCCACTTGTGGACTCTCCTAGTGGACACCTGTTTCCATAATGGCAGCTGGTGTCATAACATAGCCACAGAAGTAGCACAGACAGTGCTGGGGTTTGAACTCATGGCCTCTCGCTTGCTAGGCAGGCACTCTACCACTTGAGCCACTCCATCAGCCTTGTTTTGTGATGGGATATTTTTTGAGATAGGGTCTCATGAACTATTTGCCCAGACTGGCTTTGAACCACAATTCTCCTGATTTCTGCCTCTGAGTAGCTAGGATTACAGGCGTGAACCACTGGTGTCTGGCTTGTGTTCAGGCATAAAGTGAGATCCTATCTCAAAAATACCCAATGCTCAAAGGGCCGGGGGTGTGGCTCAAGTGATAGAGCACCTGCCTAGCAAGCATGAAGCCCTGATTTCAAAACCCCACTACCTAAAGAAAAAAAGTCATCTTTTTGAGAGAAGATAGGAAAATCATTTTTCCATTTATTTTGAAAATGCTGAAAGGACCTAGGAGCAAGAACAGTCCAGCAACCCTGAGTGCTGTCAGCAGCAGAGACTGGTTTCTAAGTGTCACCCCTGCAGAACAGGCCAGGCTTCTTGCAGACATGGCTGGCTCCAGGGCCGGGGTGGGCAGGCACAGGATGGGACTGGAATCCCTCATTACGCCAGTCGGTACGAAAGTGCACACAGCAGTCAAAAAAGACTAGGACATAGCAAAACACCTGGGGATGGTGCAGTGACAAGCAGACAGCCATGCGGGAAAGGGCAAAGTCGGATCCCTTCCTCACGCCACACACAAAATGGCTCACAGCTCTATGTGTAGGAGCAAAAGCCACTCAACTCTCAGGACAAAATGGAGGAGCAAATCTTCACGACCTCAGACTGGGCAGTGATGTCTTAGATGTGGCACCAAACACACAAGCAGCAAAAGAAGAAAAAGGTGAAGTGGACTTTGTCAAAATTAAAAACATTCCTGCATCGAGGACACCATCAGAGAGCAAAGAGCAGGCTCTCGGGAAAGGGACAACAGTCACAACCAGCTCATCTGATCCAGTTGTGGTGTGCAGAGCACACAAAGAATCCTTACAGCCGACCATGGTGGCTCACGCCTGTAATCCCAGCTACTCAGGAGGCAGAGATTAGGAGGATAGCGATTCAAAGGCAGTCTGGGCAAATAGTTCATAAGACCCTATCTCAAAAAAACCCATCACAAAAAAGGGCTGGTGGAGTGGCTGAAGGTGTAGAGAGCACCTGCCTGGCCAGCGTGAGGACCTGAGTTCAAACCCCAGTACTGCCAAAAAAAAAAAAAAAAAAAGCTGAGCGTGATTATTCCAGGGGCCCAGTAGGTCTGAGTTGTGTCATATACACTTTCATGTATGTACAGGAGGAGACAAACGGTATTTACTGTAGATTATTTGTAACAGCAAAAACTACAAAGGACAGAAAGCAGCAGCTTGCTCTAACAGCTGTGATCCCAGCTACTTGGGAAGCTGAGATCAGGAGAACTGAGGCTTGAGGTCAGCCTGGGCAAATAGTTCAAGAGACCCCATCTAAACCAATCGCTGGGTGCAGTGGTGCGCACCTGGGCGAAAAAAAAGCAGACCCCCATCTCCAAAATAACCAGAGCAGAAAGGGCCGGGGGTGTGGCTCAAGTGGTACAGCGCCTGCCCAGCAAGCATGAAGTCCTGAGTTCAAATCCCAGTATCACAAAAAATACGAATAAAAAAGAACCCCTGACTCCACCTTCCTGCAAATACTGCCCCACCTCAAAAGCTGGTGGGCACAGCTGTCACCTCTGCCCCGCAGGAAACACATTTACATTACTGTTTCTCTAGGAGCCACGATCTGACCCCCGCACGCATGTACTACCCAGATGGCTGGTTTTTAAGAGTTCGTCATGAAAGCTGGGTGCCACCGCCGGGGTCACTCGCTGGAATTCCTGGATGGAGCTTCGAGCCCGCCCAGCGCAGCGCAGCACGTGTACAAACCCCGCAGAGTTACCCTAGTAACCGGCTGGGGCTCCTGGAGATGACGCAATAACTCGGCGCCCGCCCTGGACCCCGCCCCCATGCGGATGTCGCTTGCCATTGGCAGGCGGGAAGACGGAGGCAGTCCTCAGCCAATGGGAGGCGCCGCACGCTTGAAGGCGGGACTGGGGCGCACCTGAGGCGCAGAGCCTGCCGGAAGCCGGCGTCCGGGGTGCTGAGACGCGTGAGCCAAGCGGGTGGGTTGAGGCAGGTACGTGGCGCCAGCGGCCGGGTGTCGGGAGGCCCCGGGCGGCGGAGGACATCCCGAATCCGGGGCGGGCGTCACCCTTGTCCGTCGGGCTGCGGCCTCTCCACGTGGCTGCTCGGAGGCCCTGGCGGCGGTACCGAGGGTTCCCGGGACCGGGTCGGCGGCCGCGGACGGGGTGAAGGACCCCTGGCTTCCAGGTGGCGGGATGTCTGTCCCCTGATCCGGGTGGCAGCTCAGTCAGCCCTAGTTGCCCGCGAGGCGTTTGGGCGCTCGCTTTCCATCTTAAGCTCGCTCCGTGTTTCAGTCATTTATTCGTTCAATTATTCACGCATACATGAGTTTATTCACTCATGCAGTCATGCATTCATTCAATGAACGTTCCTTGGGTTCCTCCTGTGTATCGTCGTTGCTCAAGGTTCTCAGGCCACAGCAGTGGACCTAATAGAGACAACTCTGGGAACGAGTGGACCCAGTTCCTGCCGGGGAAGACAGGATGAATAGGATCACACACCAGCTGGTGATCTACAGCAGGGGTTGGAGCGTGGGGGGCGAAGCTGGGGAGAGACCTTGGTTGCTGGAAGGACCTCAGGTAGAGGAAGCCTCAGGCCAGGGGGACCAGCCAGGAGCCCTGGGTTCCCTGGGCCAGGGGGAAGGAGCGCGGCCATCTCGTGGGAACCTGTGGCCTCCAAGTGGAAGGGAAAACCTTGAGAAGTTTACAAACATAGGTGATACATAATCGGACACAGGTATTTGTTTATTCTGAATTTTTTGGCAGTACTGAGATTTGAATTCAGGGCTTCGCACTTCCTAGGCATTTGCTCTATCACTTGAGCCACTCCCCCAGTCCTTCTCCCTCTGGTTATTTTGGAGATAGAGGTCTCGCTTTTTGTCCTCCTATCAACCTTCCCAGCATTGCTGGGATGACAGATGTGCCACCACACCCAGTTTTTTTTCCGTGGAAATGGGGTCTTGCAAACTTTTTTTTTCCCCCAGGCTGGCCTGGAACCCCAGTCCTCCTGACCTCAACCTCCTGTGTGGCTGGGATAATAGACGCACACCACTGTGCCCAGTTAGTGGTTGAGATGGGGTCTCGAAAACTAGCCCAAGATGGCCTGGAACTACAATCCTCCTGATCTCAGCCTGCTGACTATCTGGGATTACAGGTGTGATCCACCAGCACCTGGCTGGATACAGGTGTTTTAATGTCCTTCTGGACACTGTTGGAAATCGTCTTGAGGAAGAGGGCAGGAGTGAGTGATCAGCGCAGGCCATGAGTTGATCGTGGTGAGAGATGATGGCTGGCCTGGGATGCCAGCAGTAGAGGAAGTGGAATTGTGGATGTGTTTTGAAGACAGAGCCAACAGTGCTCTGTTGTGGATGGTATGGTGGTTTCAGTTGGAGCTGGAACCTGGATGTTGTCACCTGGCTGTTTATTGGGAGGACAAACACTGCAGTAAGAACTGGGTTTTGGCTGGGCGCCAGTGCGCACATCTGTAATCCCAGCTATGCAGGAGGCAGAGATCAGGAGGATCACAGTTCAAGGCCAGCTGGGGCAAATAGTTTGAGAGATCCTATCTTGAAAAAAAAAATCACAGAAAAGGGTTGAGGGAATGGCTCAAGGTGTAGGCCCTGAGTTCAAACCCCAGTGCTGCAAAAAAAAAACGGGTTTTGGAAGATGGCCAGAGTTTTGGTTACATGTTTAGTTCGGGATCATAGGTACACACTGAGAGACGTGGGTGCAGGTGTAACATACAGACTTCCTACACTGGCCAAGTGGGCGGTGAGTTCAGAGTGGGTCTGAGAAGAGGCCTGAAGACGAGAAAGCTGAACCATCAGGTGCAGCTGGTGTCCAGATCGAACCTGGGGCCTTCAGGGTTCAAGGTCAGGACTATGACGAGATGAGTGTGCTGGACAGGAGAGGAGGAGAGCAGTGTCACGTACTGCTGTGAGGTCAGGTCACATGGGTGCAAGGGCCCTGAGCCACGAGCTGTCCTTGTGGTAGAGGGGCTGGGGTCAGGTTACGAGAGAGGCAGAGAGGAGCCCTGAGAAATGGGGTGCACTGAAGGGCCAGTGTGGTCCCGAGAGTGTCCTGAGAGTGTTGAGGTGTAGGGGTAGGGGGCTCAGTAGAGGGCAGAGCTGCTGATGCCGGGAAGTGGGGAGGGGAGCCTGTTTCCTTTGATTGCCTCTGTGGCTCAGTGATCGGGATGGAAGTCCTCCGCCGAGCACAGAGGAGGGGAGGATGTCGTATATGGAGGTGGTGAAAGTCAGCATGGGACAGGGCTGGATTAGGGACCATGGTACAGTCACTGCACCGCCCTAAAGAGTCCCTGGGGGTTGGAGGTTCTGAGGTTGAACTGAGGTGGGTCCCCAGTCCTGGGGATTTTCCAGCCCTGTGAAGTCCCAGGCGTGGTGTAGACAGGCAGGCAGGGGCAGGACTGGAGGCTGGTTTTTCAGGCAACAGCCATGGGGGCAGAGAGGGCCAAGGGGGTTGACAGTGTCACAGGGACCATGGAAACTGAACTGTGGAGGGAGGACGGAGAGCGATGAGGGGCATTGCAGTGGAGCAGGCAATGGTGACGCTGAAAGATGACTGGGTTCCAGGTGCACCAAGGGGCCAGATGGAGGGACAGCAGTCTGCTTGGTACTGGATGCTTGGCATTGAGATGATGGTGGGCCGGGAACGACTGTCACCCTAGTGTTAGGATAGGCCAGGAGGAGCCGGAGCAGCATGGGGTCCGTGTGTAGGTAGTTCAGAGCGAGGCCTCCACAGGGTCAGTGTGGATGGAGTAAAGCCACAGCCTGGCAGTGGAAGCCAGGGCTGGGCTCCACTGAGGGCCCAGGGCCTTGTGGGGCGGCGGCGGGTGGGGGGGGGGGCGGTTGGGGGTGCCTGCCCAGAACACAGCAGAGGGAACTGGGTGCCCAGGGTTGTGGTGTTTTCTCCTGGGGGACAGTTGGTTTTCATAGGAGCTCTGGTTCTTTTCAGCCTTTGAGATTGGCACCTTTGCCTGCTTTTGCTAATGGAACCTTGCCAGGGACAGAAGCCAGGTGGCCAGCTCTGCTCTTTGTGCCCTCCTGACCTGGGGTGTCAGTTTCCCTTCCCCCTCCTCTTCCTTCCACCCTTTCCCTCCCTTTTCCTTTTCCTCTTCCTCCCTCCCTCTTCTCCCCTCCCCTACTCTCCCTCCCCACTGTTTCCTTTTGGCAGGGTCCTGCCCATAGCCCAGGCTGACCATGAACTCTCCGTGCTCCTCCGTCAGCCTCCTGCATGCTGGGATTACAGGCACGCGCCCGCTTTCTGTGGTGGAGTTGAGTGCTTTTGAATCGATCTTACGTTTTTGTCTTCCGCTCTTACTGTAGAAATTACAGAAAAGAACGAGTGAGCCATGGTGTTCTCACGACTCACCCCCAGTCGTACTGTGCTGGTCTGTTCCTTCTGCGCACTGCCTGCAGTCTCTTAAGAACGAGTCGTGCTGTCGGTAGGCTGTGCCCCCTGCAGTCACTCGTGCCGGCTCCCGGGCCTCTCTGTTTTTAATGGGCCTGTCGGAGTCTCCTGTGCACGGACGGTCATATTCCTTTCCCCAGCCTGAGACTCAGGACAATTAAAGTGTGTTCAATTTTTTGCTGCCATTACTGTCCGTGTGGATGAATCTCTGTCCTCCATTATTTCATTACAGTGAATTCCTGGAAGTAGAATTACCGGGCCACAGTGCTCGATAAATGTCATGAAATTGTCTTGTAGAAAGCCCCCCGCCCCCAATTTGTCCTCCCATGAGCCTGGGTGTGACAGTGTCCTGCCCACCATTCTCTACCCAATACTGCATGATATCACTAAAAAAAGTCATGCAGTTTATGTAAAAACTGGCTTTTCCTTTTCTCATGGTGCTGGGATCAAACCATTGCCAGGCAAGCACTTGCTGTACCTCTGAGCTGTACCCCCAGCCCCAGGAAGTGACATTTCTAACCTGTCAGGTGAGCTGAGTTGTGTGCACAGAACTGAAAGACTGTCCCTGTGCTGAATGACGTGCCGACATGGTCGCTGGCCCTGCAGTCCTGCTCCTCAAGGCAGGTGGACTGTGCTATCGGAATCACGTCCACGGTTCTGAAGAGTGTGACAGAATACAGAGTACTACAGTGTGACTTGCCGTCTGCTAGTTTTGCACAAAATGTATACATTTCTCACGCTGATTGATGTGCCTCAATTTCCTCATCTGTGGGCCTGTGTCATGGGTCACAAGAATGAATGGGGTTGAGCCAGGTGAGGTGGCTCGCACCTATCATCACAGGCTCTCAGGAGGTGGAGATCGGGAGGATCGCACTTGGAGGCCAGCCCAGGTAAAAAGTTAGTGCTGCTCCATCTCAATGAACAAGCCAGGCATGGTGGCTCCTGCTTGGGGTCCAGGCTGGCCCTGGAGAAAAACAAGAATCCTTATTTGAAACATAACTTAAAGGAAAAAGGACCGGAGCACTCCCACCTGCCTGACAAGTGCAAGGTTCTGAGTTCAAATCTCAGTAACACACAAACACACACAGCATACACGGATTCGTCTATGTGAAGCCTGAGGACAGGGCTTGGCCCGTCCGGGTTCTAGGAGCAAGTTCAGGTCCCAAATCGTGGGAAGGCTCAGGTGAGCACTGCTCTGTAGGAACAAATCGGAGACAGTAGATTTTTTGCAGAAACGTCTGTGGGGAATCAGAGCCATGAGTTACAGAGGCACAAAGAAGCCAGTGGTGGTTGGGACAAGGACAGGGAGAGGAGAGGGAGTGACTGCTGATGGAGACAGGGTCTTTGGGGAGGAACATGTTCTAAAGACTACACCCCAAACAAGCTGTACCTTTCCTGCAGGTGGCTTCATATCTTCACTTCTCTCACTTAGCATGTTCGAGGCCCATCTGTGTTGAGGCAGATGTTGCCATCCCATTTTTCTGTGGCTGAGTAATAGTCCACAGTATGGGGTTACTCTGTTTTATTTGCAAACTTGTCCACTGATGGGCATTAGATGGCCTGTACCTTTTGGATGTTAGGGCTTGCAGACTTCTGTGTGACTGTAGCATTGCTGGTGCATTGCTCACTGCATGTTGTAAACTTTTTTTTTTCTCTTTAGGTAGGTTTTAAATAGGTCTCGTGTTTTGCCTAGGCTGACCTGGACTGCCATCCTCCTACCTGTGCCTCCCAAGTGGCTGGGATGACAGGTGCCCACACCATGCCCAGCTTATTGGTTGAGACAGGGTCTCAATTTTTTCCTGACTGGCCTTGAGCCATAATCTCCTGATTTCTGCTTCCCGAGTAGCTGGGATTATAGGTGTGAGCCTCCATGCCTGGCCTGTTTTTAAATTTTTGAGGAACTGCCAGACTTTCCAAAGTGGCTGCAGCACTTACACCAGTAATAGGTGAGAGCTCCATTTTCTCAGCCTCCCTGATAGGTGATGTTATCTCCTTCCCCCCTTCCCTTCTTCCCTATCTCCTTCAATGGCTTCCTCCCTCCCTCCCTTCTTCTTCCTTTCCTCCTTTCCCTCCTTTCCTCCCTTCCTTCCCTCCCTCCTTTCCTTCCCTCCTTCCTCCCTTCCCTGCTTTCCTCTCTTTTGCTTCCTTCCTCCCTCCCTTTTCCCTCCTTCCCTCCCTCCCTCCCACTGGGGAGCAAACACAGGACCTTGCCCTGAACCACACCCCCCTCCTCTCTTTTGATTCTAGCCATCAGCAAGTGTCAGTGTCCTGTTTGGTTTGCTTTTCCTAAGTGACCATGTGGCTGAGCGTCCTTGCCCCAGCTTCAGTGTCCATCCTAAAGTGGAGAGGGCCTCCTGTGTGCTGTGTGCCAAGTTACAGGTGTCTCATGAGGTGACCTGCCAGGGCTTTCTCGGGTTCCATCATTGTCTCTGTATCGCTGTATTTTCTTGTTGCCACTGTTTATAGGATGAAGATTATACATTCTGATGTGCAGTTTACTTTCTCTCTCGACAGTTATATTTTTGGCGTTGTGCTAATCCAATGATTCAGTTCTGTGTCTTCTTCCAAGACTCTCAGGCTTTCACTCGTCCTGTAGGTCCTGATAAATCTTGAGTTCGTTTTCATGTGTGGTGTGACGCGGGCCTCGTTCGTTTTCTCTCAGGGCTGTCTGGTTGTCTGGCACCGTTTGTTGAATAGTCTGTCCTCTTGTGGAAAGTCAGCTGAGCAAGTCAAAAGTAAGTGCTGCTTTCTGGAACAAATGTCCAGGGTCTGGGAGGTGCCAGTCACTGCCTCCTAGAACTGTCAAGAGAAGCCACTCTGCTCAGTAATAGTCTCGGGTTAGGTTTCTCCATGACCACTCACAGAGCGAGTCTCAGTTTAACTTTCAGTAACTGCTGTGTAGACGTTGGCTGCTGAGTCTCTCTCCCTTCTCTGACAAGGTAATCGGCTGGTGCCATCGTTCGCGGTTTCAATGCCCCATGTTCCCTGCCTCCTGCCCTTCAAGGGCTCTTATTATTGTGCTAACTAAGTGGGTAGCCTTTGGCTTCAGATATTTTTAAAGATTAGACTTAATTAAAGAGGGCAGAGCTTGGACTTTCTGATCCCGGATGTGCCATAAGCAGTGACAGCCCTGGTGACAGAGTGACAGGGCTTGGAGCCCAGCCCACCCTCTGCGTCTCTAGGAGCCTCATTGATCTTGGCCCTTCCTGTTCCCACTGTCTTTCTTTCTTTCTTTCTTTTTCTGGCAGTACTGGAGTTTCAACTGCAGGCCTAGTGCATTGCTCACCACTTGAGCCGTGTTCCTGGTCCCTTTTCGGTTTAATTATTTTTTAGGTAGGTCTCTCATTTTTGTCCTGGGCTGACCTTAGACTATGATCCTTCTACTTATGGCCTCCCACATAGCTGTGATTACAGGCACACACAACTGTGCCTGGCTTGTTGATATAAATGGGCTCTCAGGACCTTTTTATCCTGCAGCCTGGCACATTTGCATGTGCCATCCTCCACACTGAGCCCAGCCTCATCATCCTTCTAAAGTGGTCACCTTGTCACCTTGTCCTACTTTGCCCTTTAAAGTTTTTATAGCTATTCTCATCTCCCAATAGTCCTGTCCCCTGTAAGAACGTGAGCTCCGTGTGCACGGGTGTCTCGGGCTGCCAGTTGCCTCATCTCCCTCCAGGAAGGAGCCTGGCACCCCTCAGAGGTCCCAGCAGCGGCCTGTGTCTGTCCGTCAAGGTCCAGGGGCTCTCCATCCGTCCTGTGTCTCTGCTTCTGAGCTCTGGTGGCTTTAGCCATTTATACACCAGCCAATGGAGGAAATGAGTTTTGTACTCAGGGACGTCTGTTCTTGAACCTGGCGCCCTAGACACAGCAGTGTGCAAGGAAACAGACCCCGTTAGGGGGACTGGTCCAGGCCTGGAAGTCAGAGACACCCTGCCTCCTGGGGTTCCCAACCCCCACAGCTGTGGGTGGCCAGATGCCTGTGACGGGGCGTGAGTAGATGTGGAACTAGAGAAAGATGGAAGACAAAGCTGGCCCCAGATACCTGATGACTAAGGAAGGGGCAGGTTCTCCCCTCTGGGGAACTGTGATGGTGTCATTTCCATTGTATTTCTCTTGATCTTGCAGACCCTGTAACCCACAGATGATGGCAGCCATGTTGAGTAAGGACCTGTGCACGCTGTGGGACTCTGTGTGGCACCCAGGTGGCGTGGCTCTTGTCCTTCTCCACACCTAGCACTCTTTGGACTGTTGCTGTGTCTCTGCTGTAGCCAGAGCGTGCCCTCCTGTCAACGACACTGACCAAGCCCTCACTTCCCATGACTTACCAATGTGCCCTGTCTGTGGCAGGATGGCAAAGCAGAAGAGAAAAGGTGACAGAGAAAATGAATTGGCGGAGAAAAAGAGCAAAAAACAGAAGAAGGCAGAAGAGAGGTCTCGGGCACCTGAGGCCATGCAGGATGGGGAGGAAGGCGGCCCAGAGGTAAGATTCGTCTGTGGAGTGTCGGGGCCGGGCCACCATGGAGCGTGGAGTGGGGCCCAGCCAGGCCACCGTGGGCCTTCAGTGCATCTCCAATTGCTTTGGGCACAGCATAGGTCAGAGCATGGTTGCAGCCACCATGTCTGCTGGCTGCTGCGTGGCGCCTGTCTTTGGGCTGTGGTGGCCTCCAGTGGCCCTGCTGAGGGTCCAGGAGGGCCAAGCCTGGAGTGGGGCCTGGACTGTGTTCTCAGGACAGGGGCTATGGGGCAGAAGGGGACACTGCTCCTCGCCTGACGCGTGCCTGGCAAGTGTGAGGCTCCGAGTTCAAATTTTAGTACTACCAAGAAAAGTTTTTTTAAAAACTCGTGTTTCGAGGCCTTAGGAAAACGAGGAGAGTTTTGTGTGTCTCTTCTGGTCTCTCGATGCTGGGTGTTGCTTGGTTTGTAACGTGAGCTCCTGGTGGACTCACTGGCTCTGTCTGGGTCTCAGGCCAAGGTGTAGAGATGGCCTTAGCTCCCAGCAGCAGCAGAATGTTCCCTCTGCTTCCGAGGAGGCTGCTGGGAGGAGGCCAGGGAGCCTGACCTGCGGGAGGCAGCCGTGGCATGGTGTGTCGTGGCCTACTGGCCAGGAGGGGTCAGCAGCCTCTGTCCTTGTGGAGGGAGTGTGATCTCTGTGTCTTGGTACTGTGGTGGGGAGGGGAACGTGGGGACTGTCCCTGAAGAATGCATTGTGGTCTCTGCTGCTGAAAATTACCTCACCCACTCTTCTACATCTCATGGGTAGTTATTAAAAGGAGGTGTCAGGCAGATTTTTTAGAGGAAAAACGTGGCGAACTTAACCATTCTCCAGGGTGGGTCCCCGAGCTTGGAAGTGTCTCATGGAAAAGTAGAGTGCTGGCCCTTCCCATGTTCCCCGCAGCTCGAGGTGGACCTTTGGGATCTGTGGGGGAACTGGAACAGCCTTTGTCCCCACTTGGACCAGTGTTGTCCTACCAGAAACGTCCATCTGGGGAGCTCCGGGGCCCTGGCGGTCACTTCCCACAGTACAGTGCGCTGTGCCTGCCAGGACGGTGGCTGTGTCCCGGCTGCTGGGACTTCATTGCCCCTTGGGGAGTGGTTTCCATGGAGCCGGCTCCACTCAGGCTTGGCCTGCCTGGGGCCACGGCCTTCCTTGTCCTGGAGCCTGGCCTGGAGCTCGTGGTCTCCTCGTCCCAGGCCTGGTGGCTCCCTCATGTCCCACACCGCTTGACAGGCCCAGGGCACTGCAGATAGGGGTGGGTTGTGATGTCCCTGGCAGGGCCAGGAGGCCAAAAACGCCCTGCCATTTCCTGGTGACTTGACTCCCTCTGGCTGCCCATCTCGCTCTTGCCTCTTCCTCAGCTGTGCCAGGCTTCAGGTTCGTCCCTCCTCTGGGACAGTGCCCTGCTCTGGGAAACCCTTCCCATGGCCAGGGCCCAGGAGCTCTGCTATAGTTACTCCAACCCCTCCAGAACCAGGGTCCATCACAAAGGACCAGGCTGGCTGCTCACCCACTGTGGTACTGCTGAGGTGGAGGGGGAGGCAGTGGCTTGGCAGGTCGTCCCCATGCCTGATCCCTGTGGAGGAGGTGTCTTGCATCCTGTTTCTGTCTTGGACACAGCCATGTGAAGGGAGACAGCACAGACATAACTGACACCAGAGCCAGACACGTTCATGCTCCAAGTGTGGGGCCCATGGCTGGAGGGTCTGTGTCTGCCCAGGCCATGTCTGCTGGGCTCTTTTCCAAGTTACAAGCCCCGAGCTGCCAAGGCTGAGGCGGTGAGGGGCAGCTCTGCAGCCAGCTGGTGGCTGGTGACGGCAGAGGGTACTGTGGGCTTCCCGCCCCTGGTTGCCCTCCTCCCCCTTGGTGCACTGTGCTGAGGTTGTCCCCGGTGGTGGTGAGTGGGGAAGCACCACTCGAGGACCACGCTGTGATGGTTACTGTTGGCCGTGTGGACAGGGCACAGCTCAGACGGACCAGGGTCTGCCAGGCTGGAGTGCTGGCCGAGAGGACAGAGAGCATTTGCTTCCTCCCTCAGAGACCAAGAGCTGCTGGCCAGCCAGGGAGCCAGCCTCTGTCCGTGCGGTGTCCTGTTCATGCTAGCCCCTGCATGGGGGCCTCCTTGCTGAGGTGGGAGGCAGCCCTGCCGCATAGTGGCTCTTGATTTCCTTCTTCTGGAAGCTTGAAAATCAAGTGTGGATTAACAGACGTTAGACCTCCAGCTTCCATAAAGCCACCAGACCAGGTAGCCATCTTTATGGCTAGCGCATTTGCCAGGATGCTGCACCTGGCTGTGCTTCGCCCGAGGACCATGGTGCTCTACTGCGTTTGCCGTGACACACTGGGGCTGAGCGCTGGCTGTCTGCACAAATGGCCCTGGAGCCGGGCGGGTCTTCTAGGGAAATGCTGCTTTGTGCTGCTGGACACTCGGCCACCAAGCTGTGGGTGGACTGAGGGGCTGGAGAGGTTTGCTGATTGGTCACTTTATGTGTGGGAAACTGAGGCCCAGAGAGCGTTAGTGTTTCTCCGAGGCCCAGGGCTGGCAGAGGGCAGGTCTCCTCTTGTTGGCTCCATGTCCTGTGCTGCTTCCCATCTTCCATGTTTAGGGCTGAATACTACTCCACTTCAGGGAATTACCAGAGTCTGAGAACTTGCCGAGCTGGCTCTGCCACCCGTCACACACCCCAGCAACGGTGCGGGAGGTGCAGTGTCTGTGTGTCTGTCGGTACTCTGTGTGGTCAAGGTTGGCCACGCTTTGTGGGTGTGGACGTGTCTTTTTTTTTTCTTTCTTCATGGTACTGTGGTTGGTTTGAACTCAGGGCCTCACACTTGCTAGGCAGGCGTGCTACCCTTGAGCCCACCACCAGCATCATCTCCGTCAGCACGTGGTTCGTGGATCACAGCACTCACCTATTTGAAGGCTCCGCTTTGGTGTGGTTTAGTGTATAAACAGCCTCATAGCCCTCCTTCCCATAGTCGGTTTTAGGACACTTATTACCATGAAAGGAACCTGCTTCCCACTAGCGGGCACCCATTCCCTGCCCTCGGCAATCGATACCCTGCATGCGTGTCTGTAGACGTTGGTTCCGGACAGTCCGCAGCTCTCGGTCAGCCCTATGGTCCTGTGTGGCCTCTTTCTCTCGCTACACCCAAAGGTCCGTTCTGTCGCCCAGGCCAGCACTTCATGGCTTCTCATTGCCGGACAGTGGTCCACTCTGAATGGACCTCAGTTGTCTGTCCACTCAGCTCACACACGATTGGGTTCTGACCTTCTGTTTGTTGATGGCTTTTCTGGGATGTGAGGGGGTGGTGTGCAGATGTGGGGTGAAGGTCTGTGTGAGGGGCTGCGTGAAGGATGCTCTCTGAGGCCATCGTTTCCTTAGTGATAAGTGGTATTAGGCATCTTCCCGTGAGCTTCTGACCATTTGCCTGTCTGCTGTGGGGACACAGCACCTCCAAGCCTTTGTCTTGTTTTAGCTGGGCGTGTTGTCTCTTCTCTGGTGGTTTGTAGCAGTGGAAGTGTCCTTTTTGACCTCTCTTTGCTGTGAGTCTTGCTAAGTTAGTGAGTTGAATGTCCACCCTCATTTTCCTACACTGCTAGCATGGCAAGGCTTCTCTGAGAAGATGGCTATGCACACTTGGACTTCCCTTCCCTCAGTTTGTTAAGGTTCTCGTTCCTAGTCTAAAAATCCTAGTGGAGTTGGTTGGCAACTGACCTCCGTAGGGCCCAGTGAACTGATTCCATCCCTGGAGTTCAGATGGCGCAGGCGGCAGCTCCACTTGAGCAAAGGATGTCAGGTGCCTGGACTGGGGCTGTGACAGCCCGGCTGTGTTGGAGGTTGGTGGGGCTCGCCTGTGTGGGGAGGGATCCAGTGTCCGAGCCACAGATGCTGAACTAAAACCTTGGTGTGCGCTGACTGAGGGGGGAAGCTGGAACCCTGAGAGGTTTGGGTCAAGTTTCCCACCTACTCCTCGCATTGGATACCTGCCTTTCTCCCCCAGGAGATGGGCCAACCCCAGGACTTGAGTGTCCCCAGCCCACTGGCTCCTCCTTCTGTCTCTGGGGAGGCCGTTGATGGACTTCCTGGTGGCAGCTTGGTGAGTGCTAACTGGAACAGAGGAGCCCAGCCGGAGTCCCTAGGGGCCTTTGTCCTGAGCCTGAGGCTGGTGGACAGCTTGTGTGCAGGTGCCAGGGCATGACTGCCCAGGGGCCTGGTGTCCAGGACCTGACAAGGGAAAAGCTAGCTGAGGGTGGCAGGGGCCTGTGATGTATCCTGCAGCCACCTCCACACCCTCAGGGAGTGCCTGACCTGGGTATGCTTTGGGACAGAGACCATGAGCAGAGGTGACAGGGCTTGGGGTAGGTGGCACTTTGTCTCACTCAAAGAGTAGCTGCCTCCTGCACCCTCACACCCTGGTGGAGGACACGTGTGGGATGCTGGAGAGACTCCTGTGGCGGAGGGTGAAGCAGGGGCCCTTGGGCCCCTCCAGCACTCCAGACCCATTCCCTCTGTGTGCTGCTCTGAGAGTGTGCAGTGTGACAGCCGCTTGTGGGCACCGGTCTCCTAGACACTGAGCGCTGACCTGCAGAGAGGGGGACCCACACCAGAGAGTAGCTTCCTCCATTGGGGCGGGACGGGGCATCGGGTGCTCACCCCGCTGCCCCTTAAAGAGAAATCTTTTTAAAAGACCTGTGGATTCACAGGAAGTAGCAAAACATCATGGAGGGGTCCTGCGTGCCCTGTTGGTGTCCTACAGTGATGAAGTGCCATGTGTGTCCGTGTGTCTGTCTGTGTGTGTGTGTCCATGTATCTGAGTGTGTGTGTTTTCCGGGCACCCTCTCACACTTGTCGGTTTCTGCACCACAACCATCAAGATACAATCCCAGGCCCCTCAAGAGCCCTCCGACCCCCATTAAACAGAGGACATTGGGGCTCTAGGTTTTTGCATTGTGGATGAAGCTGCGTGCGCATTCACGGACGGTTTCATCTCTGCAGCCTCCATCCGGGAAATGGCTGCTTATGAGAAGGGCCCACGAGCTTTTCCCGAGCTGCTCCATTTCTGTCCCGTTCCTAGCAAGGCCCTCATCAGCATGGTGCCTTCGCTCTTGCATGTCAGATGTCCTCCAGAGGACAGCCAAGTCTTGTCCTGGGACTTAGGAGAGGTGGAGTTCAAGCCTGGGCTCTTCTGGGTGTGGCGATGTGCACTGCTGGCTTACCAGGTCTCAGACCCACCCGAAACGGGGACGTGTCTGGCCCATGTGGGGCTCCCCTGATGGTCATGGCACGTGTGCCCTGTCTGCCCCGCCTGTGTGACAGCCTTGTCTCTTTCTCCCAAGAGCATTTTGGGGGTGCTCCCCCGCGCCCCCCAGTATTGTTCAGAGTGAGCAGGAGGAGGCGCCAGGCAGGCTTCTTGACAGGCTGGCCTTGCTGTTCCTCCCCCAGCCTCTGCCCATACACCTGGCCCTCCATCTGCCAGCCTTTCTCAGCCTGTAGGCAGCGTGGAGAAGTGGGGAGAACCACTGTGGAAGTGCCATGGCGCTCACTCTGAGCCAAAGTAAACAGGGTTCACCTCCCGCCCCCAGCGGCTCCTGCCAGTCCCGCCACCGCCCACGGCATCATCTGGGAGTCTGGGAGGTGTTTGTCAACCTTGCCTCCTTGTGGCCCATGGAAAAAAACTCCGCAAATGTAACTTGAAAAGCGATGTTTGCTGTTTTCCTGAGTTCTGTATGGTCGATGTGAAACGCATCAGTAGACGTAGAAGAATGTGTGGAAGCCCGGGGCATCGCGCCCAGCCTGCCCACGCTGCATCTGCACCGCGCCCTTCTGAGGTCTTTTACAGTGGTGTGAACTCAGGGCCTCACTCAGTGCTCCACCACCTGAGCCCTATCCCAGCCCTTTTTACCCTACTTATTTTTTAGGTAGGGGCCCTCATTTTTGCCCTGCATTGGCCTCAGTCTATGATACTTCTACTTATGACCACCCATGCTGCTGGGATTATAGATGTGCACAGCCAAACTTGGCTTATTTGTTGGGTTTGGGGTCTCAGTAACTTTTTGCCCTGCAGCCTGGCATAAGTGTATGTACACTCCTGGGATTAGACACATGTGCCGTGGTACCCGATCTTTGAAGGTGTGCTTTTTATACCTGGAGCACCTGTGACTTTTGCCTCCCAGCCCCGTGTAGAGATTCCTCTAGCACAGGCCTCTGCACGGGGTTCAGAAACCCATATAGGCTGGTGCTCAGCTGCCCTCAGGGACTCAGGAAAAGGGCCCACTCGAAGGAGTTCCACAGTAGAAAAGCACGGTCTGTGGCAGGAGGAGAACTGCCATGAAAGGCACAGTTAAGATGGACAGCAGAGTTCATGAGGGCCACAGGCGTGGGTCTTCTGTGTGGCTTTAAATGTGTCTGGAATATGTGTCAGAGGCTAAAGGAGGGCCTCAACCCCACACATGAATATGTAGGGCTGAGAGGACACAAACTGAAGCACCAGAGGTAAAGTGTGATCATGGAGTCAGACCAGTGGAGGGATGAAGGGGAGAATGGATGTGGGTGAAGAGAGCAATGGAGGCTGGAGAGGGCAGAGGAGGTGAGTGTGTGTGTGGAGAGGAGGTGAACATGTGAGGAGGAGGAGGAGATGGACGAGGGGGAGATGAGTGTGTACGTGTGGGGAGGAGGTGAGTGGTGAGGAGGAGATGGAGGAGGAGGAGGTGAGCATGTGTGTGGGGAGGAGGAGGAGGAGATGAGTGTGTATGTGGAGAGGAGGTGAGCGTGTGTGAGGAGGAGGAGGAGATTGAGGATGGGGAGATGGAGGAGAAGGAGATGGAGGAGGAAGAGATAAGTATATATATGTGGGGAGGAGGTGAGTGTGTGTGAGGAGGAGATGGAGATGGAGGAAAAGGAGGTGAGCATGCGCTTAGTGCAGAGGTGGCGTGGGAAGATGGAGGAGATGGTGAAAGTAGGCAGCATTTCAAGATATTGCTGAAATTTGAGAAATTGGTGAGGGACTACTGTCCATGTCACAGAAACGTCCAGGCTGGGTCAGAATCAATCAGACAGGTTCACAGTCTGCTGAGGAAGGAAGCAGCCGAATGGCAGAGGAAGTGAGCCCTAGAAGCCGCACAGGAGAGGAGGGAGGCAGAGGTGGAGCCTGTCCTGAGGCTTCTGCTGTCCTGCCTAGGTTGGGAGTGCTGGCTTTCTGGGATGGAGCGAGGTCCCCAACTCTCCTTTTTTCTTTTTTTGGCACTCAGTACTTGTCACTTGCTGGGCAGGTGCTTGATCACTTGAGCCACGTCTCCTGTTTTGGAATAGGGTCTCCCTTTATGCCTGGCCTGGCCTGGACCCCATCCTCCTGTTTTCCACTTCCCACTGTTGCTGGGATGACAGATGCACACCACCATGCCCAGCTCTTTTCCTTTGAGAAAATAGTGATCCTCCTGATCTCAGCCCCCTGTGTAGCTAGGATTACGGATGTGAGCCACCACGCCAGGCAGGCATAATGGAGACACTGTGGGAAGGAGGTGAAGTTTTCCATCTTCGGTGTGGGAACACAATAGCTTCTTGTGATTTCTGCCAGTCAGGGCAAAGTGTGGAGGACATGGTTATCTAGAACTGCCCGGAAATGCTCGCAACGGGAAAGGCCATTTTGGTAGTGGGAATGGTCCTAGAAGTTGCCCGGTGTCTGGGCATTTTGAGCTGCTGTGGGGTTTCTCCATGTCCTGGACTAAGGAAAGTTGAGCACAGGATAAAATCTTTGCACCTTTGTCCTGTGGGAGCTGTGCAGACACACAGTGGAAATAATACCATCTCAGAGGTCGTAGGGTGGAGCGGAGCTGTTCCTTTGCCAGGCACAGTGCCCATGGTAGAGTCCTGTGCAGGGCTGGGCACTCATGTCACCCCAGGGCTGGATGTGGGGGCTCTGCTAGCTGCAAGGTCTTCCCTGTGCCCCGCCAATGGGGAGAAATGGCCAACTGAAGGTCACATTGCACATGGTGGCTGGAGTGCACTGTCACCAGGTTGTCAAGGAGGACAGGGCCACTGCCAGGAGCCCATGCACCGATGGCGACTGCCCTGAGCCCTTCTGGTACCAGCGTGATGGCAGCATGGGAGGGGCAGCGTGTCGAAGTGGGAGACTCACTTTTGCCTTACGTAAGGGGAGAGGCCACGGTCAGCTGTGTTGAAGGCAGCAAACTCTTGTCCTAAGGACAAAGCCATGCTTTCCCTGGGTTGTGAGGAGAAGCAGATAGGTGTGGGAGCTCTGTGCGGTCCCTGGCGTCCGTGCCGTGGGTTCTTGGTCAGTGTCATCTTGTCTTCTGTGTGTGGGACCGCGACTCCCGCCCTCTGAAGTGCCATGTGTGAGTGAGTAGTGAGACCCTGAGCCGGGTGGGGGAGATCAGGTGCAGACAGGACACCTCCATTCTCAGGGTGGATGGACCCCCCATTCTTGGGCTCATGCACCTCAACTACTCCATCCTTGGCCTTTTATTTAAAATCCAGGGGTGGACAGCAGCGGAGCCCTGCTCCCTCAAGACAGAGCAGGCTGCATGTGGCCAGCAAGCGAGCTGACCCAGCAGCAGGTGGCTTCTGGTTCTGTGCATTTGAGCTCCAACCAGGACTGGCTGCCTCCTCTCACCTCTGACCTCTGGGCTTGTGGCTCATGTCCCCCTGGTTGGTGGTGCAGCCTGTGGCTGTCTTCCAGTTGCTCGCTGGGGCAGCCACTTGTGTTCCTGAGGAGGCCCGTTTGGCCAGGACGCTGCAGTGCTTGACTTCAGCGAGGATGCCCCCCCCCCACCTCTGCCTTGCCTTCCAGCCTTCCTGCCCTTCTTCACTTCTGTCACATTGTCCTCACTGCCACCACTCTGTCCTTGCCCCTAGACAGTGCCCAAACACAGTGATAGTCCAGGAGAGTCCTGAGCTGATGCATTTCTGGGTCTTCGTTCTGGCCGTGGTCTGGGTTGCCTCTGACACAGATGCACCTTTGAGTGAGTAGGAAGAAGCTGCCTGCTGTGTCTGTGAGGCTGCAGCAATGCTCAGGTGGAGAGAGAATTCACCCGCCTACCCCAGCTTTGCTGTGTGACTGCTAGTAAGACCCAGACACCCGAGTGGGCTGTGGCCGGGCAGCGTGCGGGGCTTCCCGGGCCCCATCACTCTGGGAAGGGCAGGGAATTGGAACGCAGGACACCTGGAGGAGCGGGGCCCTCTTGGCTGCCACGAGGCAGCGGCAGTGACGAGGAGGCCTTCGTGGTGGGGTTCCACTACTCGGTGTGTGTGTGGAATTCAACACAGCTATTTATCCATGGTCATTTTTAGCATCTGGCGACAGAGCCCAGGGCCTCGGGAAGGCAAGGCAAGTGCCCACCGTGGAGCTACACCCCCAGGCTTTTCTTTTTTTTTGTTTTGAGTTGGGGGGTCTCGCCATGTTGCCCAGACTGGTCTTGAACCTTGGGGCTCAAGCGTTCCTCCTGCCTCAGTCTCCCAAGGGCTGGGACCACAGGCCTGATCACCCCGCCCAGCCTCATGTCAATTTTTAAACACAAAGCCCCCCCCTTTAAAAAGAAAACACACTCATTGTAAAAACACAAAACATGGAAGGGTTTAGAAGGAAAAACGTTTGATGCTTTTCAGCATGCTTGGAATTTTTTTCCTAGCCATTTTTAAAGACATGGTCGGCCTTCAGGTCCCACGTGGACCTTTGTCACAGTGACTAAGGGTCAGACTCCCACAGCGTCAGCCCTGCTGCTTTTGAGACTGGACCATGAGCATCCAAAGTGACATGTGTCACCTGCCCGCTCCTGTGGCAGCCAGGTTGGTCCTCAGCCTCTGTGTTGGAAGCCTATCCCACGTGGATGGCAGGGCCAAGGCTCCTGCCTAGACCTGTTTCCGTGGCCTGCTTGTCCTGCCTAAGGTCAGGTGTGCCGTGGAGTCAGCATGGAGTGAGGGTCATGGTGTCATTTGCTATTTAGCGTAGGTCACACTCTGCTCTGAGGTGCCCAGAGCTGGCAGTGGGTGTCCTCCTCCCAGGGCGTTCTGCCAGTGCCGTGGCGTGTCTCTTTGTTACAGTGGCTGCAGTTTTCTTCCAAGACTGAGAGAGTAGAAACTGCACAGGTGTGCTTCCACCTGGGCCCGCCTGGGCCCGCCTTGGCTGAGATCGCTTCTGCTCCCGGACTGCCCTGAGCAGCCCTGGGTGCACTGCTCTCAGAGGCCACCATGGCTGTTCAGGGACACAGGTTTCTCTGTGGAGCAGCAGGCAGTGTGCTCCAGGAAGCTCCTGCTTGGGGTCTGAAATACCGAGGAGAGAGTCTGGGCTGCGTGTTTGCACAGTTATCTCAGGATTGTTCTGGTAACAGCAAGCAAAGACTTCCCAGGCTGGAGCGGCACAGCTGGGAAAACACTTGTGCCTTTGAAGGCACTTTCCCAGGCACGGGGCGTGTCTCCCGCTGTGAGGAGCACGGACGCGTCTGGCTTCACTTATGAGCCCCTGGGGCGCTTCATGGCAGAGCCCGGACTTTTTCTTGGTACCCTATTGGGAGCACTCAGTCTCGCAACCTGAAGAGGACGGTGCTTCCAGCACCCACAGGGCCGACTGAGCTGCTGGGGCTATGGTCATCAGAGTACCTGTGATAGATGCCCAGCTAAGTGGCTGGGAGGTGTGGGCATAGGACAGGTGTGACAGATGCCTGTCTGAGAAGCTGGAGGGTGCGGGCACCAGGACATATGTTTCTGGGAGGCCGTCAACACCCTTCTCATGGATGTTCCCTCTGGACTCATGACACACTGCAGAACGGGTCAGTCAGTGTCCGTGCTGGCACGTGATGTCCTCAGGAATGCAGGGGACTGCCCATGCTCAGGACAGCACTGTGGCCCTAGCAGCTGGCCCTGGGGCCCAGCTCCACCTGGACTGGGCCTGCGTGGGAGTGTGGGCTGTTGGGCTGACTGCAGAGGCCAGGAGCTGACCAATGCCAGCGTGAGCTGGTGGTCAGGCAACGGTGAGCCCCCAGGACTCTGCCTACAGCGGGTCGACGTGCACCTCACGGTGCAGGGCGGGGCGGTGCTGTGCCCGGGCGTCTGGGCCCTGAGAGACCTCTCCTTCTGTCCTGTAGTTGTGCACCTCTGGGTGCAGTCTCAGCCACATGGTCCATGGGAGTCACCATGCTCAATCCGTGTTGGGGCTGACCCCCAGGCTCCTGTGTCCCCTCTGTAATGTGAGGACAGCTGTGGCCCCTCTTGGGTGTCCAACAGATCCCATGCCAGGGTGTGCATAAGCAGACAACGCTCTGCTTTAAGTTGTAGAGGAAGCTGACGTTTGATTTCTCACCTGGAATGTGAGGTTTGTTGAGTCTCACCTGCAAACGTCCAACACGGAACTTAGGGGCTGAAATACAAAAGGGCCTTTAGCAAGGGCCGCCTGCCTGGCCCTGCGGTTCCAGGACGGCATGTGAGCCAGTGTGCAGCATTGTCCTGGCCATCGCAGCACAGGTGGCGCTGAGATGGGTTTTCCAGAAGCCCCTGCTGAGCTGCACGCTGTGTGTGTGTGCGGGTGTGTGTGTGAGAGAGAGAGAGAGAGAGAGAGACACCACGGCTGCTTTTCCCTGCACACCTCGCCTGGCAGACCAACCCAGCGTGTGCAGCTCCCACCCTGGCTGGGTGGCCCTTTCCGGGCCCGCTGTCAGACCTGGCTTCCATCATCCTGAGCGGCCATGTGCAGACTCCACATGCCGCCGGTGATGGTGGACTGCAGTGGCCAGGCCCACGAGCTCAGGCCTGTGGGACCGGCAGCCACAGAAGCACCATGTCCCCATGCAGTCTTGTCCACCTCCTGGAGAGGAGACCTGTGGGTGACACGCATATGTGTGCACACGGCGCCGGGCCCTCCCCTGCACACTTGGGGGCTCCCTGTGCCCCTCTGACCTGACAGCCTGACGCACCCTGCCCTGCTGCTTCCTGCCTGTTGATGTCCAGCACCGGCGCTGTGGAGCAGCTCCCCGTCCCAGGCCGCCTCTTAGGTCTAACTGTAGCTGTCTGTGGGTTCTCTGGTGTTGTCGCCAGCATGTCTGAAGTGGGTCGTAAGTTTGTGGTGTTAATGTGCATATAAACTGAGTTTACCCGTCACTCAGATATGGTAAGAAATCTGATACGTGGCAATTCTGTCTTCCTGCCCCAACTCTCCTCAAGACAAAGAGCCACCTGCACTGGTCGTGCACTGAGCCTGCTCAAGCAGGCAGCGAGGTGAAAATCAGATCTGTCCCAGGGCTCACACAGCCATACAGGGCTTTGTTTGTAAAGAGAAAATAGAACTTCGTTTAAGACTGCAAAGGGATGGGTTGTCTTCCACACTGCAGCACCGGCCTGGCTGGAGCCTGGCCTCTGAGCTCGGTGGGCACAGGGCTGAGGGACACCGCCACAGAGCCAGCCTCGCCTGAGCGGCCCTCCCTGCCAGCACAGCTCACCCAGTGTGTGTGCGAGGAGCTGCAGGCAGCTCTTCTGCCCGGGACGACTCTGGTGTAGAAAGTGCACTCCTGTGTTTTCACAGTTTGCATTTTGGGTTTGTTAGCTGTGACAAAATACCTGAGAAGCCATTGAGAAGGAGGAGAGCTTTATTAGGCCCAGGGTCAGAGGCTGGCCCCATCTTTAGGATGGTGGAGAGGTAGCACATTGTGGCAGCAGCAAGGGGCAGAGGAGCAGCTCGTTTTATGGCGGCCAGGAAGCAGAGAGAGTGAGTGAGCGAGTGAGTGAGTGAGGCCCCCGGGATGAGATGTGCCCCTCTGAGGCACGCCTGCGGTGACATACTCCCTCCAACTGAGCCCCCACCTGTAATTCCCACCACCTCCCCACAGTCTGCTCAGCCCTGAGTCCACCACCGTGTCCTCAGAGCACTCAAGGTCAGCCACCTCTGGCCACAACCACCACAGGGGTCATTAGAGCTCTCACTGCTGCCTTGCCACCAAGCCTTCAACCCACGTGCCTGTGGGACGTTCGGGTCCATGAGGCATGTACGCTTGTTACTGGCAGGTCTGGTTTCCCTTCAGCATTTGGGAGGGGGCTGTACAGCTTGGACCCATGGGAAGCAGGAAGCCCAAGCCATCTGCAGGTAGTGGGGACTGAGTGACTGGCTGGGGCCTGGACAGGTCAGTCCCTGAGCCACTGTGGAGGTCGCAGCAGAGTGTGAGTGACTTGTGGCTCTCAAGGTCCTCAGACCTGGGCTGGAGTCGGGAGTCAGATGGGGCAACACCAGACAGTGCGGCTCTTCCCCATTCCTGCTTCTCACCTGTCACCCGTCCCATGGGCCTCTCACCTCCCTGACAACCCACTGGGTACGAGTCAGGGAAAGCTGCTGTGCTTTCTCTCCATGGACATTGTGGCTCTGTGATGTCTGACCTCTAGCCTTCGTTCAGGTCTCAAGGCAGGCTCTGGAGGACGGTGGGCTCTGCAATGCCTAGGGTTTCCCTGAAGTCGAGACTCTGTGTTGGTTGGGAGTGGCATGACGTCTGGTGTTCAGTCTCCTCAGCCCAGGTTTCACCAGTCTGTGCTACAGGCAAGAGCTGTAGGTGGCGGGCCTCGCTCCTTCCTCTCTCTCCTCCTCCCTCTCCTGGGACGCACAGACACACTGCCTCCTCCCTCGTGCTGCGCAGACTGGTGCTGCCTGCGCCCTGAGCACGCGTGTGGCTTTGCTCCTACTGAACTATGATGTGTAGGCTGAATCACGCATACTTTCTGTGTTTCACTTTTTGGCCACGCGTGTGACTGTTAGCCCTGCTTCGGACTGCTCACTCTTGTCCACGTGTGAACACACCATCGTCTGCTCATGCTTCTGTAACTTGATTTGTGTCTGGTCTTTGATGATTTCGTCAGTGCTGCATCAGACGCTCTCGAAGGCACCCCAGCAGACGTGCATGAGTCCCTCTCAGGAACGTACCCGGGGGGGATGCCTGGGTCTCAGGGCCGTGGCTTTTCATCCGTGGTGAATAAGCTGTGAGAATCGGTTATCTGCTGCAGGATTTAGTGGCTTGGTCATCCAGCGTGTCTTGCTAGGTCTTTGGCTCCCCAAGGTTCAGGCAAGGTCAGCCAGGGCTGCGGCCTCATCAGAGGCTGCACTGGGGTGATCTCTGTCCAGCCTTGCTCAGCCGTCATTGGCAGGACCCAGAGCCTTGGCCAGGGGTGCCCTCATTTCCTCACTACTTGGGCCTCTCCACTGGCAGCTGACTTAATTTAAGCAAGTGAGAGCGCGAGCAGGGCAGGTAAGCCAGTCTCAGGGTGTCACCTTGTCCCTTGTGCTGCATTCTCTTTGCCACAAACATGTCACCAGGTGCAGCCCACATGCAAGGGAGGGTCATGTGGGATGTGGCTGTGAAGAGGCAGGCACTGGGAGCCAGTGTGGACATAGCCGGTGCATGTCACGCTCCCTCTGCAGTACCTGTGCCAGCTACACCCCAGCGGCCATGGGAGGCATGTGTCATTTCCTTGACATTAGGATGGCGGGGTTTTCATGCTGTCGTGTGCGAGTGACAGTTCATCACGGGTGTGCACACATCAGTGCATGTGTGTCTGTGCTTGTGTGTGCCGGTGCATGTGTGTCTTTTTATTGTCGCCATTTTGAGACAGAGACTCCCTGGTCTGGAACTTGCTATGTAGCTGAGGCTGGCCTTGAACTTGTGATCCTCCTGCCTCATCCTCTGGAGTGCTAGGATTACAGGCATGTGTCATCATTCCCATCTTGTCTGGGTGTGTGAGTCACTGCATGTGTCTGAGTTTGTGCCCTCTGGTGAGTGCACATGTACGCATATACGTGTCTGAGTGCACGTGTGTACGCTGTCAGAGGGCTGGACAAGGTGGTAGGGTCACCTGTACTTGAGTTGGTAGCTCTGAGGTGCAGTGGGCCGTGCAGTGGGGGACTGTTGTGGACAGGTCCTGCCCCCGCCCCCCACTCAGAGACACTTACCTCTGCTCTTTGAAACTTGCTTCTGGATATTGGCCTGGGAGTTCCCTGGTCCTTTCAGGTTTCTGTGCTGACTTGTGGTGGCTGCCCTACTAGCCAGAGGCTGGGATCCTAGATGCCTGTGCACTTCCTGGCTGTCTAGGGCCCATGCACCTTCAGCCCATCTGGAGCCAAGCCTGAGCTGCTGCTTTGCTCTGGATTCTGCCAGCTTGGCTACTGCTGCCTGAGCTCCCCAGGGTGACTCAGGACAAGGAAGTGAGGCAGCCATTCTCGTGCCCTTTGTTCTTGCATCAGTAGAGAATACCAAAAGATGGGATGTCACTTTCGTGAGGGGGCCCACACCTCTGTTCTGGGTGACATTGTAAGGAGCTGCCAAGGCCCAGAGGACAAGCTGCGACCTCTTCTATCCCTCAAGCAGGTACTCCCTGAAGGTCACTTCTCCTGGGGCCCATGGTGGGAATTTCCCTGGAGCTTCAAGGCTCTGAGGTCGTGTATGTGTGTCAGGGGAAGTGGAGGGGGGGTAATGGATACAGACAGATGCCCAGGTGGGAAATCAGACTAGGCCGAGGGTGGACTGGGTACTTCAGGAGCTGTCCAGGCCACATCCTGCAGGGAGGAGGAGGAGGATGAGAAGGAGGAGATGGAGGAGGAGGGGGACAAGGAGGAGGAGGAGATGGAGGAGGGGGAGATGGAGGAGATGGAGATGGAGGAGGGGGGAGATGGAGGAGAAGGAGGAGGTGGAGATGGAGGACGGGATGATGGAGGAAGAGGAGGAGATGGAGATGGAGGAGGAGGAGATGGAGGAGGGAGAGATGGAGGAGGAGATGGAGATGGAGGAGGGGGAGATGGAGGAGAAGGAGGAGGTGGAGATGGAGGACGGGATGATGGAGGAAGAGGAGGAGATGGAGATGGAGGAGGAGGAGATGGAGGAGGGAGGGATGGAAGAGGAGATGGAGATGGAGGAGGGGGAGATGGAGGAGAAGGAGGAGGTGGAGATGGAGGAGGGGATGATGGAGGAAGAGGAGGAGATGGAGATGGAGGAGGAGGAGATGGAGGAGGGAGGGATGGAGGAGGAGATGGAGATGGAGGAGGGGGAGATGGAGGAGAAGGAGGAGGTGGAGATGGAGGAGGGGATGATGGAGGAAGAGGAGGAGATGGAGATGGAGGAGGAGGAGATGGAGGAGGGAGGGATGGAGGAGGAGATGGAGATGGAGGAGGAGATGGAGATGGAGGAGGGGGAGATGGAGGAGTGGGGAGCTGCCTACTCCATTGTGCCTTCCCCCTCAGCGCCCAGGGGTGGAGCTGGAGCTACTCCAGGCCCCACAGCTGATTTCTGGTGATAAGGCTCAGGGTGATTCCGCCCTAGGGTTTGGACGTAGATACGCAAACAGGTTGTAACACAGTTTTGTTCCATGTTCCTGTGACTTTTATAACCCTTGTTCGCAGACTGGGTCCCCACCCAGTGGACAATGGTGGCCGTGGATTAGCTCAGTGGCTCACGCCTATCTGACAATATGGAACTGACTTGAGAGAAAGCTAAGCTGCAATTGTGCATGTGTGCACGTGCACACGCCCATGTGTGCATGCCTGTGCGTGTGTGTGTGCACACGCGCCCATGTGTGCATGCCTGTGTGCGTGTGTGTGTGTGCGCGCGCACACGCACGTGCACTCAGGGTGGAGGCTGGGAGCTCTGGCTGCTTGGAGTGGATGCCATGCCTGTCTGGGCAGCCCAGCTGCATAGGGGCCTTTCTAGAACTCTCAGGGCTCTGGCCATACTGTCCCAATGGCGCCACTGCCTTCACTTCTCAGGACTCCCCCAACCTCCCAACCCTCACTTCTGGGGCTCCCCCAGCCTCCCACGTCCTGTTCCCAGGGACGTCGATCACAGCCTGGTGCAGAGTGGGCCGGGCGATGCACCTGTTTGTTCAGTTCTGAGCATGTTGTCAGGCAGGGTCCTAGAACCCTGCAGACTGAGTGAGCAACAGTTGCTGTTCCCTCCTCCTGGTCATTCCCGCTGCCCATGTTGGGGCTGTCAAACCAAGGAGCCCAGGGCTGCAGGGCATACAGGCCAGCGTGTGCAGATCTGGCTCCTGTGGCCAGTGTCCTCCATGACTGAGAGCTGGGAGGTCCCAGGGAACAATTTACTACACGCAGTTTTAATTCTTACTGAACTCCTTTCCCTCTATTTTTAACTTCAAAGGGCATTGAAAGACACCCCACAGGGTTAGTTTCCCACTGTGGGAGAGAAAATAAAACTGGACTTGCCAAGCAGTAAGTAACAGAGAAAATTCCAATTAGCCGCAGTATCCCAAACGTTAGAGGTCAGCTTCTGGGGTTCATCTGTTCACCCCTGTCTCACTGCAGGGACCTTGGTGACTGCTGCTGAGGTGTGTGCAGCTTGGCCATCCATCCCCGTCCCCCAGGGCACCATCAGCCGCATTTACACAGGAGTTGCATTGGTTTGTAGAGACTAGCATCCCAGAAGGGAAGGCCAGATGTGGGTGTGGCCCATGCTGGAGGCTCCCGCCATGCACCTGGCGGCATTGTTGAGCCGTTGCTCATGCACCACAGCTCAGCCTGGGTACATCCCACCCACGGTGCACCTTGCCTTTCCCCAGGGTGGAACAGTGCTGGGCGCTACCCTGCATTTAATGGTCACCTCTCTTTTCTCCTGAACTTGGAACTGTTGCTTCTTCTCTGACTGCTCCTGACTAGACTTCGGTGTGCCTCCCTAGGACAGGACAAGAGGAACTCCTGCAGTTCTCAGGGGTCATGCCTGGACACTCCTCTGGCTACTGTTAATGTGACCACAGGGTGAAGGGCTGTCCCATCTCTGGCTCTGTTTTAATAACCATTGTGGGTACCTTGCTCCTCGTCGAGTGCCACCCAAGATGCAGCCTCCTTTGGGGGTTCCTTCCTGTGCAGTCTCAGAGAATGCTGCTTAGGGATGAGATCCCCGGGTACCTCCTCCTCCACCAGCCAGCATTTTGCCAAGAGCGAGACCCTCCCTCTGCTCGCTCTCATTTCCTGTTTAGCGCTGTGTTTATTTATTGTCTGTTTAAGTCATGTTTACCTGTTTATTATTGGAACAGACTCAGGGTTTTCCTTTAATAGTTTGTAATTATTTTCACACTAATGAATTATCCTGATGCTTGAATCACCTGATTAGCCAGCAGGAACCCTTTGGGTCACTTCCTGTGTCCTCTGGATGTGACTCTGTCACCTCACCTGCAGAACCTTGTGCTACAGGTGCACCAGAGGCCCATGGAGACCAGAGCTAGGCACTGGCCCTGAGCTGCTGGCCCTTCTTTCCTGGACTGAGTGGACAGAGCAGAGGGTGTATGAGCTGTGTGCCTGTCTGCTTACACCCTGCGCACGCACATGGATGTGCTCCCATGTGCACGGGTACACGAGTGTGCACAGGCCCCTCCTCGCTTTGGAAGTCTGGTGCCTGAGATCCCGTTGTTCCCATGGGGTTATTGTCCTATGTGTATCTTCCTTCTTTCTGGGCCTGTAAGAGTTCTGAGCCCAGAATGTCACAGTGCAGCTGTGTAGTTCCTGAGCTGCTTCACCCTCCGGCTGCAGAATGCAACCTGCATGGGCTTGACTGGAGGCCCCATCCCTCTCGAGCCCCAGGAGGATGTGCGGGTGGGGTTTGCTGAGTTGATCACTCCCGTCCTCACCAGGGTCTGGGCTGGGCGGAGGCTGGATTTAATCATGAGGCAGGGGAAGTGATGGGCTGGTGGTTGTCTCAGAGCTCACCCTGAGTGTTGTGTGCTTATGTTACTCGGGGCCCTTTGTAGGGTTCAAGGGCATTAGTATACAGAGAGCTCGGTTACCAGGAAACAACAAAGCAATCAAACGCCTTGATTTTATCTTGTGCTGCTCCTGCCAAAAACAATTAAGTTAGCCTCAGCTTGCAGACAGACGCTCTGAGAAGGGCTGGGTGGGCCGTGTCCAGCTGAGACGCCCAGGACCACAGGGTAGGAAAGACTTCAGAGGCCCTGCCCCTGTCTGCTCGAGGTCTGTCCTGTTGAGCAGGCCTCTGCCTGTGCTGGCCCTTCTGCCGCCCTGCCCTGCGTCCCTGTGGTGCACAGCTCCGGCCTCCAACCCTGCCTGGCTTTGGCCTGTGGAGGGGCAGGAACCCGGGCAGGAAGTGGTGTTGAAGTGAGTGGTGTCTGTCGTGGGCAGCAAGGAGGGGCCTGTTCTGTGTGGTCTTGAGCAGAATGGCCCTGATTGATGGACGGCTTCTGTTGCGGCCCAGAGGACTGAAGGAATGACCCTCTGACCCCCAGCGATGTGCGGGGGCTTTGATCAGAGAGTTCCTGGGGCAAGTCTCTGTTCTACCTCCCTGACCACCCTGGGAATGTGGTCTAGAACAGGAGGTGACCTCAGCTGACCTTGGTGCTGAGCTCCCTGGCCTTCTGTGTTTCCTCCATGGTGACCCTGTGCCTCTGCCACACCTCGGGGGGCTGCAGGCGGGGAGGGGCTGAGGCTCTGTCTCACCTCATCACTTACTGTCTGTGTCACGGCAGCTGTTTTCTGAGTGGCATGGGCTGCGTGGATCTTGTCGATAGGGACAGAGAAGAGACTCACTCCTGGCTTGCTTCCTTGTCTACCTCCCCGCCCCGTCAGAGCTGAAAGTGAAGTGTGGGCCCTCCAGTCTCCATGTCACTACTCTTCAAGCTAGGATGAGGGGTGAACGGCGGTGGGTGCCTTGCGTGCTTGGCTGCTCCGTGGCAGGGCTGGCACCACTGTTTCCCTGACGTGGATGGAGGGGCTTTTCCTGCCATCGACGCTGAGGTCAAAGAAAGATTTGGATCAAGCATTCATCTTGTAAGAATATCACCCTGTTGGGGTTCATAGATCAGTTCTTGGGCTCTGCTGGCAACACGACCTGTGTGCCCACAGGAGTACCCCTTGTGCTAGTACACTGCAGGGTCTCAATGCTTTCTGACAGAAACCATCTTAGGACCTTGTGCTCTTAACGTACTAGGCCTGGGGTGCAGGGAGGGGTGCTCCAGCACCTGAACGTGGGACTCTGATGACAGTGCCCTTTTACCCTCTGCTGTGTGGGGACTGCCTGGAGAAGGTCTGCTGTGTCTCACTGAGGTAGAAAGCCAGACCCACATGGGACATGTATGCTGGAGGTGCCACTATGCAGGTCCAAACATTTGGGAACAAACATTCTGGGTTTTGGAGCAGCCTTGCATCCAGGGTGGCCAGGTCAGGGAACCTGGGCACTCCAGACTGTCAGCCCCAGGCCCACCACACAGGCATGAGCCTGTGTGTGATGGCGACAAGGCAGGGGGAGGGGTGCGTGTCACCTACTGTTCTCTGCAGTCTTGTGTCTGCATTGACTCAGCTTTTCCCTTAAGTCAAACTGTATATTAATCAGGAATAAAATGCAGGATCACATCTTTCAATGAAAAAAATGCCCACACACGATTGAGGCTGAAATGGGCCTTTTCTGTCACCTACACATTACCTTGTGTTCTCCTTCAGGTTCTGCTCCAACTCCTGCATATGTGTCCAGAGACCCAAACTCCCAGACCAGCGCAGTGATTCCTCTGGACAAGGGCCGGCTGCCCTGGTGGATGGGCAGAGGGTGGAGGCAGAGCCTGGATCAGCTTGGCCCTGCTGTAGAGCAGGGCAGTGAGCCCTCCGTGCAGCACCCAGCAGAACCTCCTGGGGATGCCAGGCTGCATAGTGCAGATGCCCGCCAGGCCTGCCTTCAGCATCGTAATGAGAAAGTCGTGCTTAGCACACAGGGATGACACCAGCCGGACATCCCGGAAATGCCAGGCTGTGTCCAGCTGGCTGGATTTGGGTGCTGGTCTTGCAGGAGAGGTCTTGGGACATACAGCAGTGCTTTTCTTTTGTGAGACCAGAGCTGTCCTGGTGCTGGGGCTCTCTGAGAGCCCCCACTGCGCCCCACTCCTCACCTACTTAGGAACTACACTGCGTGCTTAGAAGAACCGGCACGTGACTACATTTGATTGACAGGCACAGAATACTACCAAGGACCATTGGTTCCCTCTCTTGAGTGTTACATTTTAATGATAATGGTTTACTTCATCATTTATTCCCACTGGGACTTTTGTAGCGGTGGATTCTTTAGGCACATGCACCAGAGTGCGCCTCTGGGGCGCCCCCTGCACAGCAGCCCTCACAGCCTCCTTCCGTGTTCATGGGGCCCCAGCCATGAGCACTGGGACGTGGATCCAAGCAAGTCTGTGGGCAGGACCAAGTCGGGTGGCACCTGTGATGACCTCACAGGGGCGGCACCGCACCCAGCACAGCAGAGACGCCTCACACTGCGCTGCTGAGCCTGGCGTCCGACTGCTCGGCGCTGTCAGGGATGACGGCCTTCAGGGCAGCGTGGCAGAGGCGGTTGAGCGCCGGCAGCGTCGTCTTCTGTGCCATGTATAGCCGTAGCTTGTCCCTGAACGTCTCTCCCAGGAAGCTGTAGATGAGGGGGTTCAGGCAGCTGTTGGAGAAGGCAGCGAGGTTGACGATGTGGCCGGTCAGGGGGTAGGCATGGCGGAAGGACTGCTGGCAGGGTGTGGTGTCAGGCTGCGTGCGCTGCAGGAGGTGGACGCTGATGAGCACGTTCTCTGGCAGCCAGCACACGAAGAAGACCAGGACCACGGCCAGGATCATACGCAGAGCCTTGTGCCGCCGCGGGCGCAGGCTGCGGTGCCCATGCGCCCGGGCCAGCGCCCGCGCGATGAGTGAGTAGCACAGCCCGATGACAGCGAAGGGCACCAGGAAGCCCAGGGTGACCTCCAGCCACTGCACCTCTGTGACGTCGGCGAAGCAGAAGCACTCGTCCCCACTGTGCTGCAGGTGCACGGCTGTGAAGGGCACCAGGGTGGCCGAGGCCGACGCCATCCAGATGAGGCCGCAGCTGAGCCTGGCGTGCTGCTTGGTGCGGAGCAGGCTGCAACGCATGGCCTTGGCCAGCACCATGTACCTGTCGAAGCTCATCCAGGTGAGGAAGAAGACGCTGCTGTACATGTTGATCTGCAGGAAGAGGGACATGAAGGTGCAGAGCGCGGCCTTGTCGTAGTACTGCTCGTGCAGGTTGAGCACCTCGACGAGCGAGTCGGCCACCAGGACGAGGTCGGCCGCGGCCAGGTTGAAGAAGTACAGGTCAGGGATGGTCATCTTGTCCCGGAAGCGCACGTTCACCACCAGGATCAGAATGTTACCCACAAAGCCGATGGGGAAGAGGAAGATGGCGTACAGGCAGGACAGGAAGAGCGCGATGGCGTACTGCTGCTGCTCCGACAGCACCCCCGTCTGGTTCGCCAGGACCGCGCCCAGCATCGGGCCCGACAGGTTGAGCGCCAGGGAGGTGCTGTTGTTGGCTGCGGGCAGCGTGGTGCCTGCAGGAGCCTCCCCGCCAACGGCGAATGTGCGGGCCAGCGAGGTCCCATCCATGGCTTCTGCGCAGCTCTAGGACTTGCCAGGAGGGTCCCAGAGATCTGTCTGAAGCAGCGGTTCCATCTTTAGGGAGAAAGGCAGCTCTTGTGGACTCAAGGTGGACATTTATGAGTGTCCTGGTACCGAGCAGGAAAAGCTGTAACTGGCCCCAAGACAGGTTGGTTTGCCAGGTCAGGCACTAGGCTGGGGCCACTCACACTCACGGGCGCTGGGCACAATCGGTGTGGCAGTCGTGCTGCTGCTTCCTCACCATCTGGGCACCTGCAAGGGGCACACAGAGTGGGACTGAGCTGTCTCGCAGCACGAAGCCAAGCCGCCTGTGTCACCCGCGTTAAGGGAAGGCCGGGACTCTTGACCTTATTGTCGTGGAGAGCTGTCCCTGAGCTGAAGCACAAGAAGTAACTGCGGGAATGTCCTGCTCTGTCCCTCGAGGGCACCCCCAGAAGCAAGGCTGGAGTTGGGGACAGGCTGAGTCATCCTTGACGCAGAGGGCAGTGGCACACAGCCGCGGATGAAGTGACGGGCACACAGGCCATGGAAACCCGAGGAAAACTACTGCTTGTTGGGACAGGAAATGGGATTTCTCTCAGAGATGCAGGAATGAGAATGAGAAGTGACAAGAGAGGAGGGAAATCAGCTTTCCTGGAAGGTGGTGGATCCAGAAAACCTGGTGCAATTGGCACCTTTCCCCTTGCAATACAAGAGGACGAGAAATTCAGCTCTTTCACCTATCATTGGACTGAGTTTGGATCTAGAAGAGAAACTTTTTTCCCTTCATAATGTAGGATGATAGATGGACTGAGAAATAAAAATGGTTCTTGTTGGGCTGTGTAGCTCACTGGGAAGTATTGTTATAAGAAGTGATGCCAGCCAGGCATGGTATTTCACGCCTGTAATCCCAGCTACTTGGGATGCGGGAGAATCACTTTAGCCCAACAATTTGGCACCACTTTGGCCAAAAAACTCTCTTTGAGAGACACCCCCTCTCAAAGAGAAAGTTTTTATTTGGCCTTTTAACAAATTAGTATAAGGCCTAGTATATATTTTTGTATGTAGCTAGAAGCTGAGTTTTCTCTGTGTTGGGAGTGGGGATTCCTGCCACCCTGGAGTTTTCTGTGGCCCCGGGTTCTCAGTAGTGTCTGGAGACACGTTGTGACAGTGTACAGGATAGTCCCCAACCCAGCAAAGAATGGCAAGCTCTCCCCCCCCCCGCCCCACCAGACACACACACATATACACACATGGAGGGTGAGCGAGGAGCCCTGGGACAAGCTGACTTGTCCCTGCTCACAGCGGCCAGACTAGAGATTACTGACCACTTCTGGAAAGGAGGAGGGCTAGGTGGGTGCTGGGCGCATGTTGTTGTGAGCTGGCGGGCAGCTTGTTTGCGTTTTAGGTTGTACATCCAGCAGTGAGAGCCCCTGTATTATCTCCTTTAAAAACTGCCCCAAGTACCATCTTTGAATGTGGAAGTTCTGGAAAGTGCCAGGCTCAGCCTGATTGTTCTGCAGCCTGAAGGTGAACTTGCTCAGTAAACTGAGGTGGGGTAGAGGACCCTCGGAGACCCCTTTGTTCCTTACCTGAACTTGCTGAGTAAACCTGGGGTGCTGTTGTGGGGTCATTGCCCACTGTCACAGCGTCCTCATAAGGGTGGCCGGGACTCAGACATAAAAGGAGAATTAAACAATTTGGCTTGGTTTTTTCCAAGTTCCTCCTGCTTTCCAGATGAGAGCACATCTCGTGTCTCATCAGATCCCAGACTCACTCCCCTTGCCACCCGGCCTTTCTGGGCTGGCAAGAGTGGCTGCTGGAGCAGAACATGGCAGAATGCCGTGGCAAAGCCCCTGCATGGCCACACCCAGGGCGGCCACACCCGGGAGCCACACCCAGGCGCACTCCATGGGGCCGGGAGCTATGCCTTCTGGAGTTCAGTGTGGATGCTTTCCCCTCCCGCTGTGCCTGCTGGGTACGACCCCAAAGTGGGGTGCAGACGCCAGAGCCCTGGGGCAGTGGTGCGAGTCTTACCTGGGTCTGGGGCATGGGCCAGGCCTCCCTGAGCCATCTGGGTTCTGAGCAGAGCTGTCCCATGTTCCTGCCCTCGGGAGCCCTTGGAGATGCACTTGCACTTGCCTGCTGAGGTGTGACCCCAGACCTGCAGGGTGTGAGTAGCAGTGCACTGGGGAGGAAAAGGAGGACCACGGGGAGGCCTGCGGGAGGGCTCCCCAAGGAAGCGCGCGCCCTCGGTGGCTGTCTGAGCGCAGTCTGGCCCCTTGGCACAGGGCCGGCTTTATAGCCTTCCCGGGCCCTGCTCACTGGGCTTGGCCGGCCTCCTTTTGAGACCAGAGTTAACCATTTTTTTGCTGGCCTCTTCTCTCCCACACAGTGGTGGTGGTGAGCTCACTCCCACTAGATACATGGCAGGGAAGTTTCCATGTGACTGCTTTCTTCACCCACTGACATGAAGTTTTTCAGCTTGAAGAGCTTGTAACCGCTGTCGTTCGCTTTTACATAATAATTTATCATCATTTGTCAAAACGAGCAGTAATACTCTCATTTGTTTTAGCAATTTAGTGGTTTTAAAACTAAACACTGAGCTTCATAAGTTAACATAGTAGGATGTGAACAATGCAGAGAGAATTTAATTATGACTTTACAAAGACATTGCGGAAAGAAATTTAAACCCAAGAAGCAACAGGTATTTTGGCAAGAAATTAGGAATCCCAGTGGCTTTTCTGCAGGTGTTCTCCGCACCCGACTGTGTTCTCCGCCGTCTGCTCCAAAGCCGCAGGCAGACACCTGTGTCCTCTCCTTGGCCTTGCCTTGTCCTGTGCTTGGTGCAGGCAGAGCCCTGACTCCTGAACCGGCCTCGCCTGGCTGCCGGCCCCATGCGCCCCACCTAGTGGTGGCTGTGGTTTTACCTTCAGCTTTGGAGAGGGCTGGAGCAGGCTCTGGGGCGGAGGTGGAGACCGCGCTTCAGTGTCTGAAACTGCGCTCTGGATGGAGCCCAGTACTGGGGCCATCAGAACAGCTTAGTGTTAGATTTTTGTCTGAGCTGCTGGGTTGTTTTGAAGCTGTGAGGTGAACACACAGGACACAGGTCTTTTGTGTCCTGAACACAGACAGGTGGCTGAGCCCACCCTTCCAAAGAGACCCCTGGTGCCTGGAGAAGTGACACTTGCTGTGGTCAGGCAGTGCCAGAAACCTCAGGTGCACTGCTTGAATCACACTTGTGGCTGTGAGCTTTCGGTTGCTGGTGACCTCCAAGCATTTTGTATGTTGCTGGTATAAAACTTTTCAAAGACATATTTTGGGAAATGTGCACATTTTCTTTTTGAGACAGGGTCTCACTGTGTGCCTGGGCTGTCCTAGAACACGGGGACCTCCTGGCTCTGCCTCCCAAGTGCTGGGTTTACAGGCATGGAGCACTACACCCAGCTATACACGTTTTTTTTTTTTTTGGTGGTACTGGGGCTTGAACTCAGGACCTCTCACTTGCTAGGCAAGTGCTCTACTGCTTGAGCCAGGCCCCAACCCTTTGTGCTTGCATTAGTTTTCAGATAGGGCCTCATATTTTCACCTGGGGCTGGCTTTGGACCACGATGTCCTATTTATGCTTCCCACGTAGCTGGGATGGCAGGCATGTATCCCCTGCCCAGTTTTTATTGGTTGAGATGGGGTCTCTACCTTTTTGCCCAGGCTGGCCTTCGCTTATGACCCTCTCGATCACCACCTTCTGAGTAAGATTACAGGTGTGCACCTGTGCCTGTGCAGAGTACTGTGAGCAGCCACTCAGAGTCCCTTCTAGCTGTAGGGATTGGGGCTTTGGCATGTAGCTGTTACTCTCTGAATGCTGTGAGGCGGGGCCTCTTGGCTCTCGGACATCTTTTGACCAGCTTGCAAATCAGGATAATTTCAGCATGACAAATGCCTGAGACACCATTTTAAAAGAAGCAAGTCATGAGAAAGTACAGCTTCCTTGTGAATTAAATAAATACAATAAAAACCCGGCCCTGAAATAGCCAACCCATGCTGCTTAAAAATAGCCGCTCCTGCTTGCAAACATGGCTCTAGGCTGCACTGTGCACCGAGTGGTGAGGATGGCTGGGACCATCCCCTGGCCGGCCCCTCCCTTGCTTCCACCACGGTGGCCCTGGACGCTGGGGACAGCTGAGCCTGACTTCCATTGAACCACTAGGTGTGGGGATGGGGCAGGACCAGCCGTGGGACTTCAGCCCTCTGGCCCCGGGGACACTTGTGTGGGTCGGGGAGAAGGGGTCTTGTGGAAGATTGTCACGAGCCTGAGGAGCTGTCTCTTCGAGGTTTGATGTTTGTTGGGAGCCCCGTCCCCAAACTGTCCCCACACGGTGCTGTGCAGCAGGTGTGGGGAGCCCTCCTTCAGAGCCGGGACCAAGCTGGGGTGCAGCACCAGCCATATTCATGGCAGAGGCTGGGCTGGGGCTGAGTCTGGGGTGTGTCCTGGCCTCACAGCCTGTGGTGGCTGTGCTTGTGGGTTAAGAAGTTAGCATACACTTCATCACAGGCTTGATAAATACAGAAGCTAGACAAGGCATCTGTCTGATTGGCTCGTGTCTCGTGACACTTGTAGGTGGCAGATGCTGGCAATGAAGGTGCAAAGATCACCACCAGTAAAACACTGGGGCTTCAGAAGCCCCGAGGGAGCCCCTGGCCCCTCACACACACCCCAATCTCTCTGTAAAGTCCTGGGTCCAGGCCCCATTGTTCCTGGGGTCCCTGGTCCCCCAGCACTGGCCACTCCTCTCCCTGTTGTCTCCCTCGCCCGACTGGGCTCTTCTGTGGCGTGGAACATTTCCCACACTTCAGAGTGACCAGTGTCCCCTTCTCGCCTGGCCGTGACAGCCCCACACTAAGCAAGTCCAGTGTGCAGCACGGCGAGGCCTGTTTGCCGGCTTCTCTCTTCATGTGTGCCACACGCCATGCCAGGCCTTGTGGTTCTGTGAGATGCCTCTGGAAGGTGACGGTCACCCTGCTCCCCTGGGGTCTTTCACTCCACCACAGAGCCACCGCTGCCTTTGAGAGACAGGAACCTTGTTAGGAGTTGGAGATGGCCATGGGGCCCTGTTTGCCCAAGACGAATCACTGTGTTCTTGCCTTTGCTGTTCTTCCCTGGATACAGGCCTGGGGTCCACCCGTCATTCACTGTCTGGGGGGGTCCTCCCTTGCGGGGTCCAGTTTGCAGTTGAGACACTGATGTTGCTGAAGAGCAGCGCACAGCTCAGAGAGCCGCCCCAAGCGTTTCCCTCTAGCAGAAGTGGACAGGTCGTGGGCGGTGTCTTCTCAGGTGATGGACACCTGGGGAAGCCGGGTCTACCCAGCCCTGCCGGTTGCCAACTTCTCAGTCTGTGGGACACAACTAACCACAGGCGTACGGCCCTCGCTGCGTGAGAAACGACACGGGCCCCGAGAGGCTGAGGACTTGCTGCGTCTCTGCTCTGTGTTGTGCTCTTCCCCTTAGGGAACTCTGCTGCCCGGGGCGGTGCTGTCAGGAGCAGTGCAGGCGCCACCTCGGCCCTCCTGCTTCCACAGAGTGGCCTGGGCCAACACCTCCGGCCGAGGGAGGCAAATGACTTGGTTCCTCCTCACTCTTGGCCTGAGCACCAGCCCAGCCCGAGGCCGTGCAGGTCGGTGGCTGGACCCTGTGGAGGTGGCACGCGCCATGGGCCTGGCCCTGCGAGGTGGTCATGGCAGTGCCACCCAGCTGCTGCATGCCCACACCGTGCCGTCTCCACCGTGGAGGCCGTTTCCCAGAGAGAGCTCACTGGCCATCTTATCTTCCAGTGTGGGAAGGAATTTACAGCCTGGGAGCAGGTGGGATGGCCCGTCCCCACAGGGAGGACCCTGGTGGCTGCACAGTGTTGATTCTTTGGACAGCTGGGCTCTTCTCCAGGGTTGCTGGGAGCGTTCTGGACATTTCCTCTAATTCCTGGAGAGCTGTGGCAACAGAACTTGGTGCGGCAGCTCAGAGAGGAACAGACAGGGACAGTTGCACCTCTGTGTCCTCTTGGGGAGGCTGCAGCCCAGCGTGTTTGTGGTTTCTGGCAGGGCTGGCTGATGACCTGGGCCCTGTCCAGCCACTGTGGTGACCAGAGATGCTTGGGGCCACAGTGGCTTCTCCTCACCCCACAATCAGTTCGTGGATTGCAGATAACATGATTCCTTTGAGAGTCATTTTTAGCTTGTTTTCAGGGTTCCAGTGGGGGACCTTTGGGGTGCTCCAGCACGTGAGTTGTCCCCACACACACACACACTTGCCCCTCCTCTAGTCAAAGTGGAGCAGAGCATTTTCTAATGTTTCCCATTCTGGCCCCATCTGAGCTTTTCTAAAGACAGGACCCTACTGTTTGAGGACCACCAGTGCACATTTGTGCCATGGGTTTCTGAAATTACCTCTGGCTGAAGAGCTTAGGTGCTTGGTGTAGCCAGAAGTTCCCAGCCCGTCCTACCTCTCAGCCCAGGCCTTCAAGCATCCGTGTCTCCATGGAGCCCGGCACACAGGAACTCCGTGGCCCTGGTCTGCTATAGTTTTTCAGTTGACATAGAAGCTTCCCCTTGTGCCTGAGCAGGTAGTGTGTGGGGACTACGGAGGGGACAGCTGTTTTCAGACACTGGGGCAACAGGCCTGGCAAGGCCTTGTTCACTGCTTCCTTTCTGGGGCTGTCTGTGGCCTGCAGCACAGATGGGAGCCAAGTACAGCAGGACAAGCTGGCCAAGTTGAGGACAGCCAGGGTTATCAGGAGGTGGGGCTGGGAGAGCGAGCCCCAGAGACCTGGGTGCTGTCTGCATCATGAGGGCCACGAGGCCAGCCTGGGAGCAGCCCATGGTGGCCTACACCAAGGACCCCAGAGCTTCCAGAGGCTGACTGTTCTCTCTGCCAGAGTGCAGAGCCATCTTGGAACAAGGATGCATTGGTCTGTTTTGGGTCGCTGTAACAGAACACCTGAGACTGGGCGCTTTATAAAGAGAAGAGGTTTATTCAGCTCACAGTTCTGCAGGTTGAAAGCCCAAGATCCAGTGGCCTTGTTGATTCAGCCTTTGGTGAGGGGTCCCTTGGCCAGCTCATGTCACAGCAGATGGAGTCATGGTGACACATGACAAGAGGGAGAGATCAAGTGGCAAGACAGGAAGCCAGAGAGAGACTGAAAGAGCCTGCAAGGACCTCCCACAGCCACCTCCAAAACTCCTCGCCCCTTACCATGGCCACACCAGGGACACGCGAGCCATATCCAAACCACAGCGGCATGTGACAGTCTGTAGAGACCCGGGACAGGCCCACCTCATGTCCAGCTGGGTTTCCCCAGTGTAGGGTGGCTCTCGAGAGCCAGGTGGCCTGCAAGTCATAGGTGTGTGTCCATACCACTTCAACACTCATCGTTTTGTCTTGGACCTTTTATTTCTACTTCTTGGCAGTACTGGGATTTGAACTCAGGTCCTCGCACTTGCTAGGCAGGTGCTTTATAACCACTTGAGCAATGCCCCAGCCTTTTTGCTTTTTGCTGGTTTTTCAGGTAGGTCTCACTTTTTCCCCCAGGGCCAGCCTTGGACTGGGATCTTCCTACCCCTGCCCATCAGCATAGCTGGGGTCACAGGCTCCCACCCCCCACCTGGCCTCGCTGGTCTTTAAGGACAGACAATAAAATTCAAATACTCAACAGGGAGAACACAGACCCCCTGCTGGTCCTCGTGGAGGGGGACACCCCCACACACCCAGCTCTGCCATTGTCATCCCCTGACCTGCAGCACACTGCAAGCACACTTGCTCTTGCACACCACTGTGGTAAAGGTGTGACAGTAAATGAAACCATGGAGGAGAGCGAAGGGGAAATGCTGTCAAAAATGCCTGTCAGCAAAGCTGCCTGGCTGTGCGGGATCCAAAACCTTCTCCTCTGAGGAACTGAGCAGACATGGACTAGAGAGCCTCACTCAGACCGCTTTGTCATCTAATGTGCAGACTAGTGCTGAAATTGGGCAAGACGGTGCAGATTTCATGAGGCCCATGCACACCTCTATGCTGTATCATGAAAACCCTGACAGAACCCAGCAAGAGGGGCACGCAGGAGCCGTGGGTGAATGGCTGTCTGTTCCTAGAACTCATGTGATGTTAGTCTGTCTGCAGACCAGCTCGTGGTGCAGGGCGTCTATGTGTCTGTGTGTGCGCACGGTACTAGGGTTTGCTGGGCAGGCGCTCTACCTCCTGAACCGTGTCACCAGCCCTTTTTGCTGTAGTTACTTTTGTGTAGGGTCTCAGGCTTCTGTCCAGGGTGAACTCCCCACAATTGTCCTGTTTATGCTTTTCATGCAGGTAGAATGACAGGCTATACTCAGCTATTGGTTGAGATGGGGTCTTGCTAGCTGTTTACCCAGGCTGGCCTCCAACCTTGATCCTCTGCTCTGTGCCTCCCAAATAGCTGGGATTACAGGAGTGAGCCACTGCACCCAGCCCATGTGGAACTTTTGAAATGTGGGCTCTCCAGTTCCACCATACCTGCTGGGCACAGGACCTCACTACTCGCAGCTCTCAGTGGCGCACAGGCTTTGTGATGCTGTCATTACTGGATTTAAACCAACTGCTTTTGTGCGCTTCAGTTTATGGGGGGTGATCGCAGAGCCCTGATGGAATGACACATTTTTACAAAGGCAAACCCTTGTTGCTCTTGGTGACATATCTGTGCCCCAACTTCCTGGCAGAAGGACCAGGATGTAACGTGGCTGCAGAGTTAACTGAGCGATGTCCTTGTTTTCAAGCCCCTTTCTGTTGGTTGGCTGGGGCATGGGTAGAGAAAGATGCCATGGGGACACGGCAGAGCCAGATGGAGCTGTCTGTGGCCGCTTCTGCCCAGGTCACCACATCCCCGAGGTGCGACTGGTGAGTGGGCTGAGAACCTGCCGTGCCTCTGCGTGGTCACTGAAGGCCTGAAAGCTGGCGTTCAGCAAGCACCATCTGGGCACTTGTGCACTCCATGACATTTCCCAGGCTCTGTGTTTCAGCACACGCCCAGTCTTTCTGAGCACCAAGAGGCATGGTGTGGCGTGTGCCATGTGGCCACACCCACTCAGCCCCCCACTGTGTGCAGGGAGACGCTGCTGTCGGCCTCCCGGGCACAGCACCTGTGGGCAAGGTGCCCCAAGATGTCCTGCAGCGCCAGCCTGCAGGGCCTGTGCAGGAGCAGCGTGGCCAGGGCATTGAAGCAGCTCTCCCCAAACAGGGCCAGCTTCGCGAGGTTCATGAGCAGCTCATCCCACGGGGAGCCCGTGTCCCTCCACAGCTTCAGCGTGGTACGACGGAGGAGTGCCATGTTGTAGAGAGTCGGCAGACAAACATGGTCAGAGTCACAGCCAGAACCACCCAGCGCGCAGAGGCTGCGTCCCTCTGGGCAGGGGCTGCCCTCCAGGTGCATTGCACCACATGCAGGAAGAGGAACAGCTCGAGGGCCAGGGCAGGCCCGAAGCCCAGGCCGAACTTGGCAAGCTCGTACTCGGGCCAGGCATTCAGCGGGTCCACCTGGCACATGGTGGCTTTGTGCAACTCCCCGGACGTGCCCAGCAGGGCCACCACGACCAGTGAGCTGCACATGGCACAGCTCCCAATGATGGCCAGGCCTGCTGTAGGTCGTGGGGCCCACTGGGCCCCCAGGCACAGACCACAGAAGGAACCCGGCAGGAGGGTCAGTGCAAACATGGCCTCCTGCAGGTACTGAGCACTGAAGTAGCAGATGTTGGCAAGGAAGGAGAGGACCCCACAGCTCAGGTTGGTCTTGAGCACGTAGTCGGGCCTGCCAGCAGCACTGAGTGACAGCAGCGTCATCAGGATGCAGGTGACCATGAGGCCTGAGAGCATCACGTCCAGCACCCCCAGCTGTGCGCGGCACCGGATGAATGTGGTCAGGTTGAACAGTGCAGTCACCAGGCTCAGCGGGACGCACAGGACAACATATACGTGTGTGCACCTGGAGATGACGCTCTGTGCGGCCATGACACCCTCCACGGCCAGGGACACGTGGCTGGGGTACCGGATCCAGGACATGTTATGGGAGTCCATGCTCGGGAGCCACTGGACCTGTGAGGGAAGCGCATGCCACATGGTCATGGGCGGCCAGCGAGGGTGCAACTGTGTTCCTGGGCTGTGGAACAAAATCCCACCAGGGACTCGGTGTCTCCCACAAACCACCCTCCACCACGCTGTGGCCAAGGGGCACAAAACTCCAATCCACCTTTCTGGACAGCGTGTGACCTTCGCCCCATCTGAAGAGCCCCATTGCCCATCAGTTGAGAGGTGGCCTCAGAGTGCAGCCCCATCTGAATGCGGCTGCCCAGCACAGTGACTGGCGTGTGTCCTGTGAGCTGGCTCGAGGCGGTGGCTCTGTCTCCCCAAGAGGGGTTGGGCTGCGACTTCCTGGCACTGGAGTCCTGGTCATTCTGTTCTGAGCGTTAGGGCCTCCTGCTGAGGCCCGGCCTCTGCACCCATCATGGGGCTGCTGCCAGGCCACATTGCTGAGAGGCAGGGTGCCCTAGCACTTGAAAGCTGGCTCTCGGGCCTGAGAAATGCTGGCTAGCTTTGTCCTCCATGAGAACCTCTTCCTACTCCTGCCACAGATGCTCGAGGCTCTGGGTGGCATGTTTTGGATGCTGGCTCCCCAGCTTGTCAACCAGAATCACTTTATTGCAGCCAGCTCTAAATTCCTGGGGTTAGGCCTTTAAATAACAGCTCTGGCAGACCTTGTCAGTCTATCTTTGGTCACTGAAATAATTTTGTTTCCCTACAACTGTCTCCTCCTCCTTTAAATTTTAACTAAATGGTGTTGAATCTAGGAGACAGCGTTGCTGTTTATTGAGAGGAAATTGAAGGTAATAAAATGAGAGCCATAATTTTAGCAGAATGCCTGAAGGATGGGCCATGGCTGGGGTAGGCCCAGGACAGTGTGAGGGTGCCCACCACCTGTGTGTAGTGTTTGAGCACATCCTGCCGCTGGGTGGGGCTGGCAGATGCACACAGTGTGACCACAGATCGCAGACATGTGACTCACAGGTGGAATGGGGTGAGTGGCATGTTCTCCCCAGGCTTGCCAGGCATGTGGAAGCTTGCTGATTTCACTCACAGGCCTGCGTCCAGTGCCCGGGGTCTAGTGTGCCCGCATTTCTCCTGGGCTTTTCCACTTGCTGGGTCACAGGTACCTTTCTGTGCTGCACCTTGTTTGTCTGACAGCTACACCTTGCCCTATAGATGAAACAGTACCTGTCAGAATCTCCCTCTTTTTCAGGGGGGTGAGGTTTGAACTCAGTGTCTTGTGCTTGCTATGCAGGTGTCTACCACCTGAACCACATCCCAGCCTTTTTTGCATTGGTTATTTTCAAGATAGGTCTCACATTTATGCACAGGCTGACCTGAGCTGTGATCTGCCTACTTCTACTTCCCAGCGTAGTTGGATGATGTGTTTGCATTACTGTGCCCAGCCATTGGTTAAGATGGGGTCTCATGAGCTTTTTTGCCCAGGCTGGCCTCTTACAGTGATCCTTCTGATCTCAGCCTTCCAAGTAGCTAGGATTACAGGCGTGACCACTGGCACCTGACCAGGATCTCCTAATGAAACTGGCAGTAGTTGCAGCAGCCCTCCTCTGGGCCAGGGCAGGCACTGCAGCCTCTCCCCGAAGCTCCCGATGCCTACTGTATTCCATGTGCCTTCTCGACCCACAAGTGTTTGTGGGTTGCAGGCCACACTGTCCCTGGCTTCCACCTCAGGTCGCACTCCTCCCTTGGTTCACATCCTCTCTGATGTCATTTCTGTCTGTATTCAGAGAAGTTTTAAAGTTTCCTCCAGGGAAAATCCTGTAGCCTTCACTGCTGGAGAAAATGGGGTCTTTGCTGCAGTTTTTCTGGGTTAGAATTCCAGCATGGCTGCATTCACCTGGTCACAGCCTCTCTCTCCAGCTGTGGCTAACCGACTCCTGAACCTTCCTCCTCTTGTGACTTTGACTTCTGTTTAGTTTGCTGAGGGTTCTTTAGTGGCTTTTTAGAGAGCTGGGATCGTATAGGTTCCCACGCCTTCAAGCTTATCGTCCAAGTCTGTCTGGTTGTCTCTGAATGGAGGTACCCGGTTCCTACTTAAGAACGTCTGTCTATAAATAATTTATAGACTAGAGCGGCATGTCCTGGGCACTCTGCTGTATTGGGCAGGAGGCCCCTTCCCAGTCCACAGTGACTGATCGCAGTGGCGAGTCGTCCCCACCCTGTGCTCCCTGTCAGGAGGCACAGCACCTCTGCCTCGAGCAGTGCCAGGCCTCCTGGGTGGCACTGCCATGGCTCAGCATAAGTCCTGTGCCTCCTGTGGGCTGAATCACAACATGAGCAGAACCCTGCTGCCAGGCCTGGTGGCACCTTGTCCGTGGGGCCCTGGCCCCTTCACCGGCACCACGTCTCTTTGAAGGAAGTGGCGTCAAGAGCATGGAGGACTCAGCTGAGCTGCGCACAGCCTCCTGCCACCCTCCCCTGGCTGTGTGTCCTGGGCTTCGTTTGACCTTGGCGATCTATCACCGACCTTCCTGCGCCCTCTCCCTAACCCCCACACAGCGAGTAAGGCAGGAGGGCGGGAGGCCGTGGGTCGTGCGGGGGACCAGGCCAAGCTTGGGCATCGGGAGGTGAGGACTCAGCTGACAGTGTCCTCCCTTGAGAACATCTTGTGTGCTGGACGCTGTCCCTCCGAGTCTAATCACGCACGGACCTTGACTTCCACACGGCAGGCACAGCCGCACCCCGGTTCACAGTCAGGTACCCGAGTCACCCAGAGGAGGTATCTGCTCCTGGCTAGCCAGCACTGGGCTCAAGGTCAGAACCTCTGTAGCTTGGCCCAGAACTGGCACCTTTTTTTAGTGGTCCTTTTTAAGAATTTACCAACAGTGCCACACACTCTCCTATCTGGTCACACAGCCACCACTACAGAAGCAAGAGAAGTGGCCCCTCACTGTCCCTGCCTTGGTGTCCAGCCCCAGTCACTGTGTCTCACTTTTCCAGACTGGCACGCAAAGGACCCATGTGGAGCCTCGGGTCACCTTGCTTTCTCACGAGGCCCTGAGGCTCCTCCCTGGCGCTGTGCTTGGGCGTTACTTCTGCTGCTGAGTCTGCATGACATTGGACTATGCGGGCCAGGAGCACATCTCCCTGAATTCCCACCAGAACCCATACTTTTAACTCCAACAAAAGCAAAGGTGTCACCAAGCCCCCACAGAGGGACCAGCCAGTTTCAGGCTGAGAACCAGGGGCTCAAAGCCATTCCCCATCTCTGTGGAAGGGCTGCTGAAGTCAGCCCAGGTCTTCTGGGAACTCCAGAGGCCAGCACCCTGAGAATGTTGTGCTCTTTGCGGCAGTTCTGGGCTCATGCTCTGCAAATAGCCCCCAGAACAGTTCCTGGAAGTGTGGGTGCCTTTCGTACCCAGAGCCCAAAGGTGGGGAGGGGTGGGGAGGGGCAGGAGGGAAGAGGAGAGAGGAGCAGTCCCGTCCCATCGGCAGATCGGCATTTCCCAGAGTGCCCTCTCATGGGAAGCATAGCTCCCGCTCCCGCCTCCTCTGGACATGGCTGCTGCCAGGCTGCTGCCCAGGTGCCCCACCCTCCCCTGCTTCCCACAGCTGTGTGTTTTAGGGGCTAAGTCTCCATCAGTCGGGAGTTCTGTAGAGTGCTTTCTGTGCCTCTTCTGGGTTTTCACTGTCATTTTCCTGGGTAACTGTCTTGGTGCGGTGACAGTGATTACCAAGCCCATCCCCTGTGTGGATTCAGCTGTTTCTGAGCACTTGCTCTTGGTTTATGACTTTTTCTTCTGTGCACAAGCAGCATCACCCTGTAAGGCCAGGATTCTCGCCGTGGTCTGCAGGGTCCCTGCACGCAGGTCTGTCCCCGTGGTGCGTGGGTCTCAGATCAAGTCTCTTAGGAATTACACGTCGTTGTTTTCCCTGGGAAACTGTGCCTGGGGGGAGGTGGCCAGGGGCTGAGTTCCAGGACAGGGCACACTTGGTGAGGGGTTCACCTCACAGACCCCTTCTCTGCAACTGGCTCCCTTCTCCCTTCAGCCACTTCCTCCTCTCGGTCACCTCTGCCCTCTGGTCTCAGCTTCATCATGTTTCCATTCCAGGCTCCCCTGCACCTCCAGATGGGGACCGACTCCCCAGTGGGTCACGGTGCTGCTCCACAAATGTGGCCTGGGGTCCTGCACCACCAGTTCCTGGCCAGCTGTGTATGGAGGAGCAGCCTCATAGGGGCCTTGAACTCACATCAGGTAGCATGGGGGAGCTCTTCTGCCCTCTCTATGCAGTTGTGGGGTCGGCTGGGCCTAGTACCTAGTGGTGACCCCAAGGGAGAGCAGTGTGGGCCTGGGCTGCAGGCTAGGGTCGAGAGAAGGGGCAGCCCCTGTGCTGCCCAAGCTGTCGTCCTGCGGGACACTGCAAGGCGACCCTGTCCACCAGCCTGCCCTCTTGGACCCCGGAGTTCTGCTGGACCCCGCCCTCTGCCACCCACTCTTCCCCACATGACCTGCCTTCTGGCTTCCTCTGAAGGGTCTATCACTCAGCAGCCCCATGGAGTCCTGCCTGAGCTCTGGCCTCTGGCCAGTCAGAGCCAGAGGTTTGGTGTTTGGCCCGGTCCCCTCCCTGAGGGGCTGCAGACTTTGCCCAGGTCTCAGCGAGCCACCGGTGCCAGGCAGACAAGGCCCTAGCTGTTCTGTAGGGCAGTGAGGCCACTTCCACACAGAGTGTCCCGGGGAGCATCTCACAGAGGCTTTACGCAGCACACTCACCTGCACATGGGGAGTCCAGCGCACTGGTCTGCCTCACCCTGGTTGCAGAGCCGTGTCCGGAGTGTCGCACTGAGCTGCTCCTGAGCACAAAGCCCGCCTTGGCCCTAGTTCCCACAGGGCTCCCTCCCAGGCCTTGCCTGTTGCTGCCCGCTGGTAGGAAGTGGACATCTGGGCTATGCCCACTGTGAAACATCGTCCAGCCCTGTCAGCCCAGACCCCACTTCTGTCCTGGATGAAAATCCAGCAGTGGGGATTTGTCTAGTAGCTCCACCAGAAAAGGTAAGCCTTGCCTGTTGCCTCCTTGCCAAAGCCTAGAGCAGTAACGGTGTGTTCTTTATTTAACGAAGGCAGTTTTCTGTGTACAGAAGCTTTGGGTTTTAGAAAGAAACTTCCTACCGTTGCCGACTTGTGCAGCCCCAGGCAGCACTGACCTGTGAGCTGGAGCAGGAGGCCGAGGAGGGCAGGCAGGATGCAGGGACGAAGCTCACCTGTGCTCACCCTCAGGGGTCGAGCATGGGCGCCCTCAGCAAGGAGGCTTCTCTGAAGCAGCTGTCTGCTCTGTCGTCTGGTTTGCTGAGGCCAGGTTAGCACAGAAACCACAGCTCCCGAGGAGAAAGGAATTGGCCTGGAGTCATCAAAACCACACTGTTCTAAGCAGTATACGGTTTGGCCATGTGACCCACAGAGACTCACACCGCCCTGTGTCAGAGGCAGCGCCAGTGTGGATGGAGGAGTTGCATGTGTCCTGCGCTTCCAGGGTTTTCCTGCAGAGCATGCTAACTGCTCAGACAGCCTCTCCCAGAAAGCAGACATGTGCAACTTAAAATAGTCGCTGAGTCCCGCCCAGAGGAGAAGTGCTCAGACCTGGGCGCCAGTGGAGTGCTCACTCCCACCCTTGCCCACAGCCCTTGCTCACTGCAGGGCCAGATCGGGATGGAGGCTGCCTGCCATCCTGTACGCTGCACGGAGTTGGGTGCCAGGCAGAGCCCCCAGGAGCATGGTTCCCTGTGAGTCCCCAGCACCCTCGTCAGCTCACCTAGCTCAAGTCCTGGGTGGACACCCCAGCTTCTGAAGGCTGAGCAAGGCCGGGCAGAGGTAACATCTTGGAGGGGCTCCCTGTCCCCTGGACACACAGTGTCTGCGCACCCCTCTCCCTTGGTGCCTGGGCCCCTTTGATTCCTGCTCCGTGCTGGGTGGCTGCCTATCTGCCATACTGACAGCACGCAGGGAGCTTGCAGAGCTGCAGGAGGACACAGGTGCTAGCCCCAGACCCCCTGGGTCCCCGTTCACACTGTGGTGCTGTGGCGGGTGCTTGCCTCAGCCTCCTGAGTCTGGCAGGAGGGCCATTGGACACTCTGCCCAGACCCCTGGTGTCCCCGAATGGTCCGTTGCTGTGCATCCTGAGGGTGGGAAGCTGGAAAACCATAGTGGCAACTGCCCAGGGACCAAAGGGAGCCCAGACACTATGTGGCAGGGGGCCTCTTGCTGTGGCTGGTGGCTGCTTCCTTCCCTGGGACAGTCATCAGCCCCAGGATCTCACTGCTCGACCTGACACAGAGTAGCTTCTGCCATGGAGGCAGAGATGGCTCTTGTCAGCGTCAGCCTGCCACAGTTGACCTCTGTGGGTCTCTCCCAGCCACAAGTGTGGGCCCTGAGGCTGGTGGAGCTGTGCCTGGCATTCCTCACACTTGGCCCTAAATAGCCTGGTGTGGCCACTGCTCATGGCTTTCCTGGTGGCCTTCCATCGTTCCATAAACCCATATTGTGCCCCACCCTGCAGGGCAGTCTCCAACCCTCAGCCCCATGTGCCTGGCCCCTTAGTGAGCGAACCCCAGCGTCCAGGCCTCCTCCCTCCTGCCGAGGAGCACCAGGGCTGTGGCGGCTGGTGAGGACCCTGACATGACAGGATGGGGAGCTTCCACAAACAAGAGGCTCTGGGGGTTCCAGGCCCTGTCGTGCCTGCAGTTCTGCCTCGTGAGGATCTCGTCCTACCTCATATGTGCCCAGGCCTTCCCCACGGTGTACAGCAGGGCTGGAGGTTGGGTGGGGAACCCTAGAACTAGTCTGGCCACCCACTTGCCTATAGACCAGCCCCTGACTGGTTCCCTGACCCAGTTTCTCCAACTGTGAGGGGAGGGGCAGGCTTCTGTTCTGAAGCCCACTGCTGTGTTCTCCAGGTGTGCAGGGATGGGTCTTATGCCGTCCATCATCTCCCTACCCTGACCTGTCTTCTGGCCCATTGGGCCAGGTGCTTGGTTCCACAGCTGCTGTGGGATCTGTGAGCTGGCCCAGGGGAGGAGCCCCTGTGGGGGGCAGAGGGTGGCGAGGGCCCCACAGCTTTGCCCAAGGTATCACTCTACAAACTTCAGTGAGGTCCTGGGCTCTCCTACAGAGCGGGGGGACTGGCAGCAGAGCCGCTGTCCCTGTGGGAGCCACAGGCCTAGCCAGCCCAGCCCACTGTCCCCATCTTACTGTGGTCATCCACGGTAAGACGAGCAGATCAAGTGGGACAGGGTGACAGAGTGACAGCTCCTTCTGGGGTGGGCAAGGGCTGCTGGAGCAATTGGACGTGAGCATGTGGGCAGCCTCCCTGCAAGGCCTGAGCACAGCCTGGGCTCCTTGTTCCTCAGCGTAGCCCTCGTGGACAAAGACGGGCCCTCCTCCCCTCGCCCCAAATCTGCTAAAGGGGGGAGGGGTGAGTGTCGTGGACCCACAGGTTGGCAGAGCCGAGCAGGCCTCCTGCCCACCCAGCTGCCACACCAGGGACCACCAAGGTCACCAGGGCTGAGGCCCAAGGGCTACTTTCTCAGGGTCCCGGTGGTGTGTTGGCCAGCTGTTGGGAGGGAGCCGTACTTAGCACTCAGCTCCTCACTGCTGGTGCCAGTTCTGTGACAATTACTGACAAGTGAGAGGTGGTTTTCATGGAAATCCTGGGGGAGAGCGTTCTGGTGGAGCCTGTGGGTTTGGGGGTGTGGGCACCTGACCCGCCACCTGGCTGGATTGCTCAGGGTCATGTAAGCTGGCTTTGTTCTTGGGCAGCTGGCTTGAGGCGAAGCCTGTGGGAAATCCCAGGACTGTCACCAAGTTCATCCCCTGGGACTGTGTCACTGGCTGTGTCTTTGGTGGGACCCTGTTAGAGAAGCATCCGGCTGATGGAGCTGGAGCCGCCTCTGGCTGGGCGCGCGCCAGGTGTGACCAGCCTCCTGCCCTCTAGCCTTGGGCTTGGCCAGAAAAAGCAATGTCCACAGATGGCCACTGGGTGGAGCTCCAAAACCAGGCTGCCCAACCTGGGAGGCTTGAATGCAGGGAATTAGAGAGTGGTTCTGATGACGCACATCACTGCTCGGACGGCACTGTTCCCTGGCACACGTGGCACCCATGGCGGGTGGGGTGAGGGTATTCCTGCCGTCATGACATGGGTGGCCAGGGTCAGCAGGCCAATGGGCTCCGATAGTGCATACACCGTGGAACAGCACTCTGTCTGGGACAATACCCATCGTTCTAGAAAGTTCCTCGCAGCCCTGCAAGCAGTGTGCCTGGGTTGGGAGGTTCGTGGTGCTGTCGCGAGGTCAGTGGCCGTCCTCTGTGCGGCCGAGAGCCTTGTTGCTGGAGAGCCACATCTACCATCTTGTCCTGTTGGTGGATGTGGCCAGCCGTGGCCAGCTGTGTGCAGGCTGGGCTCTGGTGAACTGCGTGAAAGGGCTTTTTGGGTTAGACCTTGTGGTAGGACAGCTGGGACAGATGGTGACTGAGTCACTGCCAGCAGCTGTGCCACTTACAGCCCCCCTTTTCCACGAGAGCCTGGAGGTGTGGGGGACGGGCTAAGCTGAGGCTATACCCTTTCTCAGACCGAGGTGGGTGGGAACCCTGGGGCCCAAGTTCTCAGAGAGGCCCGGTGACTGAGTTTGGGAGGCACCATGCGTGCCACCCTCCTTCCACAAGTTAGAAGTGCACTAGATGAGGGCGAGCATCAGAGAAAAGACAGTGTGGCCTCTCGCGTGTCCGGCACCTACCTCCCTGGACACTTCGTCTCGTCGACCCCATCCTCCAGACGTCAGCGCGTACTGGGCAGGGTGTAGCTCTGCTCCCTGAGCACATGGTGACAGGGACTCTGGTGCTCTGGGGTGTCTCGTGGGTCCCTGCAGGCACCGCAGCTCGCAGCCCTGGGCTCCAGGACTTTCCATTACTCATCAGACAGGAGAACTCAGGGGTGGACGGGGTCCCGGGCTGCCCTGGGGTGGACAGGGAGCTGGTGCGGTTCATCCTGTACCTGCAGGTCCTTCCGGAAGTTACCTCCGTCCCAGATGTGAGGCGCCTCACTCAGCCACCTAGAGGGGTTCAGCATGGGGCCAGGCCTGGCTGGCGCGCGCCTTCCTTCTGTTCTGTTCTGTTCTGTTCCTCCCCGTGTCTTGGTACTGCTGGGCAGTTCACACCTCGCCAGGCATGGCCCCAAGCCATCTGGTGACTCTACCAACACCACTGATTGGTGTCTTGTGCCTTAGCAGGGGTTCACAGCAGGTAAGCTTGGTGTTCAGAGGGCTCTTCCAGTGCTGGCTTGGAGCCCAGGGCCATGTGCACACTGAACACAGCTGTACCTCTGAGTCGTACCCACCCCACACGCACGCCTGTTCCCACCGTGCAAAACCCCGCTCTGCCATATGCCATGCCTTCAGGGCCTCTGCTGCCTCCAGCCCTTGCCACGTCAGTCCTCATGTTGTTAACTGTTTGAACATACCACTGAGAGGTGGCCCGCTGCACAGCCATGCCCAGCCCATGCTTGCCATCCTAGGGCCCAGCCTCCGCGAGGCGCTGTGACACTGCCGCGTGTCTTCACTGACAGACACCTTGCAGAGCAAGCAGAAGCCTGGGCGTGAGCTTGTCTCAGGCAGCTGGCGCTCATGCCAGGCTCTGAGCTGGGCCGGCCCCTCGACTACTTCACCCTCTGCTGGAGAAGTGGTGTTCACCACAGGACAGCAGCTACTTGTCTGTCTTCGCATCTCGTGAAGTCACTCAAGGAACTCAGCCAGACCTTACCGCTCTGTGTAATGAGTGTCACCCAGCCTGATCTGTCTCTGGGCCTCAGCTCCTGCCCTTCCCTGCCCTCCAGAGACCCCAAGCCACATCACACCTTTGGGGACTTGGGTAATCCCAGTGCTTTCTGGGTGGCCCACCTTGCATCCACACTTGTGGAATCTCATCAGTGGCCTCATCCAGGTGAGGCGATGAGCATGTGTGTAAAGGCCATGTTGCTGCAGTGACTCTGTCCCCTCACATGGAGGTGGTGGTTGGTGCTGCCCACCCCAGTCTAAAACGAGGGAAGAATGGGTGGCTTTCTGTGGCGTTGGTCTTCATAGAACTCTGCAGAGTCTTCCTGTCATACCCTGGGACTTGCCCTGGAGTCCAGAACAAATCAGGTAAGAAAAATGGACACAGCCTCCGGAAGAGGGCTGGACCTCTGCAGTAGGAAAACCTCAGCTGCCCCGGGCTGGCAGCAACATCAAGGGGAAGAGTGCCAGCCGGCAGGACGCGGCAGCTGGACAGTGGCTACGAGCCAGCCGCCCCATCAGGGAGACGTGGCTGGACAGCTCATCACAGCTCCGCTCCCTGTGCCGCGATGCTGGACACAGTGCAGCAGACAAATGAGAGCTGCACGCAGTGGTCGGGGTGTGAAGGCCCAGATGGCAGAAGTGAGGCCTGTTTTGTACAGATGTGCGCAGTAGCCACAGAAAGGCAGTGGTGGACTTCAACATCGGGACTGGGCCCCTGGCCCAGTGGGCATCCAGCCCCACCCTTCTGTCCCAGCCCCTGGCTGGTTCTTAGCTGCTCTGGGGGGGGGGGCGTCATGTGGAGGCCCAGGCCCCCGCAGTGTCACTGCACTCGCCAGCACCCTCAGGACTCCTTCTTTTCTTGACCAAGCCGAGTCCCAGCAGGTAAACCAGTGCCAGGCACGGGGTCAGGAGTGAGGGGGGACGGAGCTGGGCAGAGGAGGGACTTGCTATGGACTCAGCCTCACCTGTGAGCACCACAGGTCTTGGGTAGACTGGGCCCCAAGAAGGCTTCATGTAGCACTCAGTCAGCAACATGTGCTCAGTGGACATGGCTGCTTCTTGGAGGGTCTTGTGACCCCCTCTTTGGGCTAAAGGGCTGCTGTGTGGAAGATGGGCCCTTGCCCCTGCCCCTTCAGAAGGCACAGCAGCACCAGCAGTGGGGGTGACACTGGGCACAGGGGTGTTCTGTGTTTTCTGGCTTCTGTGGGGAGGGGAAGCTTCCCAGCAGGTTCTGGGAGGGGTCTCTTGGCTTGGTGAGGAGTTCGGTAACACAGCACCTGTCCAGTGGGATGAGGGAAGGACAGGCAAGGCTGCAGTGCATGCTGATAGACAGGAGCTGGCATTACTGAGCTCCATCTAACGGACCCTGTAGATCCTGAGTTGCAGTGGCCTTGTTGTGAGCTGAGGCGGGTCAGGAGTGAGATCCTGAGAGAGCCACGCACCCAGCACCACGTCCATTCACAGAAGCAGGCCGCACACGGGTTCTCCAAGCTGCAGGCTCTTTATTAACATCAGCTGGGTCTCCAAGTTACATGCCCCTCCCATACAGTCGCATTTCCTTCATTTCTCAGATTTGCCCAGCACTTCCTGTGTGCAGAGGATGGGGGCCAGATGAGTCCTCCTGCATTTGCCAGGAGCCTGTGGGGAAGCCTGTCCCCAGGCCCCGGAAGCCCTGGGCACAGGCGGGAATTTTATTCCCCACCAGGGAAGAGTGGGGACTGGGCAGTGATGCCTTCGCCCTCTCCACATTCAAGGCTGCTAACCGGAGTCCCCTCAGGGGCACGTGCAAAGACAGACTGCAACAGAAACTAAAAACTAGAAGCTTAAATTGCCAGGGAAGCACCAATTTTATGGCACTGTGTGGTCTGTCACACATCCCTAGAAATACATGTTTTAAAAATTCAGAAATCAGAAGCCAGATGTGGTGGCACACACCCGTACTCCCAGCGCTCAGGAGGTTGAGGCAGGAGGATTGCAGCTTCCAGGGCAGCTATAGATTTGGTATTGGGTGAAAGGCGTGAGGTAAGTTAGGCCTCGGTCAAGCTGCTCCCCGCAGTTTTGTTTTCACATTCACAGAACTTCAAGCAAAAGGTCCAGCCCCGGGGGATCCATGGTTACGTGACAAGACCCACACTTTCAACTGGGTTTAAATGCAGACTGTGACGTGCAATGTAACTCCTTCACTTATTCCCCGCCTCGCCCTTTGCCAAGTGCTTTTTGTAACAGCAGTGTTTGTGGCTCTTGGTACATTGGCCACAGCCAGCACAGGCCTGGTTTCCTGCAGTGGACTGCACAGTCTGCAAATCCAAGGTTAAACTCACCTTGTGGAGTCCCGAGTAAGGAAGCAGGGCAAGCTTTCTCATGGATTAATAAAGCAGGATCGTGTGTTTTAAATTGCAGTCGTCAGGCAGTGTTGCTAGCACAGCTGAAGACCCTGAGACACGTGGCTTTGAAAGCCCTGTGTCCAGCCTGGGAAGAAGTGGGGCGCTGAGCACCCTGGCTTCCCCACAGCCGTGTTTTCCGTGAGTAGCTGGGTTCCCGTCTGCACGCGCACATGCTCCCCACATGGCAGAATCGGGTCAGACCACGCGGTAAGACCAGGACGAATGGAGCAGGCAATGTGGTAAGGGGTGCTGTGGACATGTTGCAGCAGCCACCAGCTCCACGCAGGCTGTTGGGGCTGGAGTCTGGGGGTCCAGGTTGTTGGTTAAGTTGGGCTGTCCGGATGGGAAGCCGACTGGCGTGTGACCGACTGACCCTCCACCAGCCCTGTGCGTGAGAAGGGAGGGAAGCCAGGCATGCGGCTTTAACAGTGGTGTGCCTTAGTTCACAGTCAGAGCCGCGCAGAAAACTGGTGTGCGGTTCACCCTGTGGGTCACAGGCAAGGCCCTGGGCTGGCCCAGGCTGTCACGGCTCGAGGGGCAAGGAGCATCAGCGCATTTTATAGTTAATTCCTCACGGGCAGATGCACTCGGGAGGGACATGATTGAAGATGCAGTCTGCATTCAATAAATAAAGCTACAGAACTTGCCGGCACCAAGGCCAGAACTTGAGGTCCCTGTGCAGCAAGGCCAAAGCGTGCAGAGCCCCAGCTGGTGGCCCTGGGGCAGGCGTGTTCACAAGGAAATGTGTCACAGGCATTGTGAGTGACATCCCCAGCGTCTGCTGGGACGGGAGGGGGTGACAAGGAACGGCTCAGGGGTCACACAGGGAGGTCTTCAGAGCCAGGTCCGGGGACTGTGGTTGTGACCCAGCCCCGGAGAACTGGGTGGAGGAATAGGGCCTTGCCACACCCACGCTTTAAAGTAGATGTTTACCAGTGTGGGGCCCTCGAAGGTCAGAGTGAGGTGGATGAGGCATGATTGGCCTGGACTGCGGTCACCTCCAGGCTGGGCCTCACCTGCACTGCCCCCCACTCTCACCGCCACCCCCAACATGCAGGTGCAGCCCCACGTGAAATGGACCGGTCAGAGCCCCTCAGGATGGGTGCTGGTCCTCGGTTACCTGGGGAGGCCTTCGCCTTGGTGGTGTCTGACTCTGGTTTATTTATGCTCTTTAGCTGTGTGCACACTCTGGGAGTTGACTGGCAAGGTCAGGTCTGTGCTGCCGCTCTCCATGGGGAGCAGGGACAGTGCTCCTTAGTTGTCTCTGTCTCTCTGAGTGGCGCCAGGTGGCAGTGACACCCACATTCCCCGCACTGTTTCCTTCATCTTAATACTCGTCATTTTTTGTCAAACATCTCAATAGAAAAGAGGGAGTCAAGTCCTGTGACAGTGTCAAGTATAAATATGGCTTTGGGTTTTCATCACTTCATTTAGAAAGCCTGCTGCTGAGGGGGCTTGAGAACCCTCTCCAGGGAGGGAGAGATGCACGTGTCCCGGGGACAAGCAGGGAGGGTAGCGAGAGGTGCCCGCTCTGTACTGAGGCACCGGCTGCTTTCCACAATGTGGCCTGGCCCAAGATCAGCATTTTGGGAAAAACACAGGAAACAGAAAAAACAACCCTGTGCTGTTCTTGCACCACTGCATGTCCTGGGGAGAAGGCATCCCAGTGTCAGATGACAAAGTGCTGTGCGTCTAGGTGAACCTCAGTTCTGCTCATGGGTGTCCATCTCCCAGGCCATGAGACCAAGGCAGGGAGTGAGGGCCTGCAGCGTGTCACCGAGAGTGCTGTGCTATGTGTCCAGGGACTGGGCCCCTGGCTGCCCCTGTGCCTGCACCATGGCCGGCTGGGTCCCTATGCCTGCTCCATGGCCCCTGAGGAGCAGCGCTGGCACCCACAGTGCACTTTCTTTGTCAGGCGCTGGAGTTTGGCAGGGAAGGTCTTGTCCATGTAGCGGTATAGCAGGGGTGTCACCGAGCTGCTTGAGAAGGCCAGGAACTTGGACAGGTCCCTGGCGACATGCAGGACCCCCAGGTAGTGCCCGTCCGTGGGCCTCCCTCGCGAGACCAGCACCGTGTGCCCCAGGAGGCTCAGGTAGTAAGGTGTCCAGAGCCCAAATTGCGTGCACACGGTGGCCACCAGGAGCCTGTGCACTGCGGGGTCCAGGCGGCCCACGTCCTGGTCCAGGGGCGTGTCCTCCTTTCGGACATGGGAGATGAGGGCCAGCGCGTACAGCATGGCCAGGCTGGGCACCACATAGCCGATGAGCACCAGGATGGCGTCAGCGGCCTCCGTGCTCTGCATCTCGGCGCACTCAACGGCATGGGAGGATGCGTAGCTGCAGACGTAGAAGAGCAGGGAGGAGAAGCTGGTGAGCAGCGCCCCACCCCACACGAAGCCGCACACGTGCCGTGTGTTGTACACGCTGGCCACCGAGCTGTGCGGCACGGCCCGCTCGATGTAGTAGTCCAGGCTGAGCAGGGCCGTGGAGTACATGGTCACTAGGGCAGCCACGTGGAACAGGATCAGCAGCGTCACCTGGGCCTCACTGCTGAGGCTCCATGGCGCCCACCCGGAGTGGGAGGGCCCCAGGAGGTGTGCGGGGGCTAGCATGGCCAGAACCAGGCCAGCCGTGGCCATGTTCACAAAGTACACATCCAGCATGGTCATGCTGCGTGTGCTGCTCAGGTTGGCCAGCACGAGCAGTGCGTTGTAGCCGAGGCCCACGGGGACGCCCACCACCACGGAGAGCAGTGAGAGAACCCACAGCCCGCGGTGCAGGTCCTGGCACAGCGGCTCCTCGGCCCCTGTGCTGTTGAGTGGGCCACAGCTCCACATGGCAGCTCTGTAGAGAGAAAGAACAAGGTCAGTGTTGCCGTCCCCGGCACGGCACCACCCTGGGCTCCAGGGAGAGCTGCCCTGTGTGCTCTGAGATCATGGGGACGCCAGTGGCCTGGTGACTCTGCAGGACCCTGCTGTGGAGGCTGCGTGTCCAGAGCCCTGCTGGCCATGTCCCGGGCCCCTCTCCACCTGGACGCTTTAGGAACAGAGCCCACCCAAACACTGGGCACATCAGCCACCAGTCCCGCGTGATGGCCGAACCTCCCTCCCCTGACATGCTGAGCACCTGAACACACATGCCTGTCACCTGGTAGGTGCAGGCGTGAACACCTGTGGGGTGTGCCTGCCCAGCGGGAGTGGGAGGGCACGCGTGTGTGGAGACACGTGGATGGTGCTCTCAGGACCCATGAGCAGATCCTGCAAGAGCAGCTGACGCGGGCCAGGCTGGGGACCTACCCCCACCCCCATCCCCCTCCCCCAAGAAGAGCTAGCACTCTGGAGAGTACGTGTGCACACGGGAATCCCAGGTCTGCTTCTGAGGCCAGCATGTCTGGGAGCAGGGGGGGCTCAGCTCACTCTCCAGGGTGCCAGCCTGAGGCCCACGTCACCTGCTCTCCTGAGGTTTGTGTAGCATCTGTGGGCGCTCGCATCTGACAGTGCTGGGGGAGACAGCAGTGTAAATGTCTGCCCCAGGGCACACCCCCACACACCCCGTCCTGCAGAGTGGCCCCAGCCCATGGCCTGACTCCCAGGGGCAGCACAGAGCCTGGGTTGCAGGCTGTGTCATCCAGCCAGTCTTGCTGTCACAGGGAGGTATCATGAGGTGGGGCGTGCTGTAGGAAGAGTCCCGTCCTGACCTGTTCTTTGGAATGCCCAGTTCTCCAGGGGATACCGCATGCAGAATGTGGTTTGGTGCAGCCAGACCTCCTGCTCTCAGAATCAAACTGTTGTAGACAGACACACAGGAAGCAAGCACTGCTGTTTCCCAGAGCTCCAGACAAAGCCAGGGAGCCAGGCTGCTGGGTGTTGGCACCTGTCCTTCCACCACAGCAGCTGGAGGAAGCTCTGGCCTCATGAGGGCTGTCCCCACTGGCTTGCTCTGTGCATCCTGCAGGTGTGCACTGACAGGGTGGGGAGCCACTTGTGCTCTGGGTGACAGCAGTGAGTAGGGAGTGACCTCCTGTCACCACTGACTCTGACCAGGGCAGGGGGACAGCAGCGGGACAGGGGAGGCTCGTGATGAACATGAAGAGTCAGTGCCAATGGCCTCATGAGGTCCCACAGCATGGGGTGGCCTGGAGAGCCAGAATCTATCCCTGACATCAGCCTGGGTTGTCAGGCATATGGGTTGGGCTGGGCGGGGACACAGGCAACAAGCGGGGGCTGCTGTGCGGTCCTAGTGAACGCCCTGGCAGCCCAGACCACGGCGGGCATCATTGGGAGCAAGGTGCTTGGTGCTGCCTGTCTGGGCATAGGGACGCCCTCTTTCCTGGGACAGGTGTCCTCAAATGCAGACATCTGCTCTCCCTTGTACCCCACTGCCCTTCTTTCCCATCTCGGCCAGTGGGTCCCATGGAGTGCCAGAAGCACATAGCCTGACTGGCTCCTGGAAGGTGCTGTTTCTGAGGGGACTTCTGTCCTCTGGGCTGCCTGGTGGCTGGTCCTTTTCTGTTTCTCCTTCAGTTCCAAAGTGCTTCCGCCAAATCCTAGCCACTGGGGCTGAACAGGAGCCCCACTGTATGGATCTTGTCCACCCACCCCAGTACCCTCAATCCCCGAGACCCACTATGCGTTCTGGGACCCTGAGAGTCCACATCAGCACCTGTCCTCTCCTGGCCACTATCCCATATCACATCCCCACCGGCGTGGCCTGGCATGGCCTGGCTGACATGTTTCAGTTTCAAACCTCCCTCCATCTCGGGGCAGAAGTTGGGAGAGCCAAGTGTCCCTCTGCTGAAGACATGGTCTGCTGTTCTTCATTCACCAGATCTGGTCAAGGGCCAGATCCCACTCTGTCCCTCTTGCTCAATGTTGCTGTCACTTGACTGAGAGACACTCCTAGGTCACAGGTCACACATGCACGCACGCACAGACACACAGACACACACACCCTGCATCTGCCTCCCTCAGTCCCAGTCCAGCTCGGCTTCCAGCAGCTCTGGCCGCTGGGCTCTTACCTTTATCTTGTGCCCTGAGTTCCTTTGTGCTGGGAGCTCCAGATGCCATCAGTGGGCAGCATGGCAGGGCAACCTGTCGTGTGTCTCGTGGGCTGGCAGGTATGGTTAGCGGCACGCTCCTGCCGTGGAGGCGCGGCACTTGTTTTCCCAAGAGAATTACTCACGGAGTCTCTGCGTCCTTGGCAGGCGCAGTGGCTCCTCCCTAAAACTCTGTTTACAGTGGGTTTTGTGCTTGGAGGGGCCGGCAGGCGGATCGCAGATCGAGCCACTCATGGCCTCTCGCTCTAGCCGGGTGAACACCCAGGCTCCTGGGGCTGGCCTGGCTCACAGTCAGCTGTAACGAATTTCCCCCCAGCCCCACAGCATCCTGCACAGAGGTGCCAGGTTCAGCGTGGCTGAGTTCTCTTGCAAGTTCCCTTGTCCCTGAAGGAAATAAACGAGCAGGCATTTGTCTGTAGCAGCTAAGGACAGAATAGCTGGACCTCCCCGGGACTCTGCCATGGAGATGCTGGCCACTCTTGCTGCAGACCAGCGACACAGAGCTCTCTGCAGGCTCAGCATGGGGCAGGGCAGGCATAGGATGGAGATCACGATGGGGGCAGGGAGGCTCCCACACACTTCCCCATGCCCGCGCTGTGCCCCATCGGGGATTTAAGAGGACCATCCTGGGAGCGCAGGCGTGAGCCTAAGACCCCATGCAGACCCCGTGCGTGGCGGGGCTGCTCTGCCCTGGCCGGTGCCTCGGCCAGGCGATTCAGTGCTGGGGAGCTGCCTCTGTTTAGAATTCCCTTGGTGTTTGGTGTGCTGGTGCAGCCACAGCCCCAGGTTCGAGAGCAGTGCAGGGTGTCTTTACACTGGCCCCGACAGATGCAGAGTGGGAAGGGCTGTGGAGTTTATCGGCAGCTTACACTCGCTGAAGGACTGATAAGCTTCAGAAGCTAGGAAGCTTCTCTGTGTACTTTTTTTATATGTCAGTTTTGAGACCTTGCATTTGTTTTCATTCACCGTCAATCCTTCTGAAATCGCTGCTCTTGGCTTATTGTTCTGACACTGTCGCCGGGAGGCCCTCCTTCTACAAGGTCCTGATAGCAAAGTGGCCATTGTGGATGAACTGTCCTCTGTCACCACAGCCGTCTCCTCTCCTCTGCAGTGTGTGTGGGAGTGCAGTGGCCACAGGACTCAGTGAGTCCAGTCAGGAAATGTCCGTGCCTTTCCCTATCACAGTAATGAGTGACATACTTCCTCCTTTGTCACATAGGGTCCCAGGGCACCTGCAGGAGAGGCCCTGTCCTGTTGAGGCTGTTGGCACTTTCTGCACCATCTCCATGGCCTTGGTGGCCCTGGCTCCCAGGACGAAGGCAGAGCTGCCATCAGTCCCCTGCATCCTCATGTGTTCCCTGACCCCTGACTATCTGGGGAAGAGGGACACCTGGTAGCCGTGACAATGACTTGCTTTCTACCCTTCAACCCGGGCCGGGCTGTCTTTCCAGTTAGCCAGGCCTTCTGGTAACTTCCTTCGTGAGAAATTGGAGCCTGGAAGGAGACTGTGGGAAATTGGTGGGGGCGGGGAGAGAAATCCCCTAAAGCATCCTCAGAAGTGAAAGGTTGAGGGACGTCCCCGGAAGCCAGGAGACACTGCCTCTCTGTGGGAGGCCTGAAGAGGGCAGAGCAGGTCCACCACTGACTCCTGAGCTGAGTCCAGGACGCACAGTCCCTGGTGCCCTCTCGTTCTGCCCTCCAGATGACAGCATGAATTATCCAACTCTGGGGCCTGCCTGCTGCCCAGTGGTTCAGGTGACTGGGAACCCAGAAGGCCTCTCATCATCAGACCAGGAGAGAATGACCTTGATCCTGCCACCTACAGTCACAAAGCTGCCCAGGCCCCAAACCCCCAGCTCCCGGCCTGTCTCCTCATGTGCCTGGAGCTCTTCTGGAAAGGCCTCCATGTCTGCCTGCACCTCCAGTGACCCTCCCAGGAACTCTCTTCCTCCTCCCCGTCCTCCTCCCACAAGGCCCTGCCCCCACCACACTGGCTGGTTTGGCCACCTTCCTTCCATTCTTGTCCCTGGCCACTCCCACCCCCGAAGCCCTCCCCCATGCTTCCTGCAGGACCTGCCACACTTGCAGGTCCTACCCAGGTCCTGTGTCCATGCCCACACCCCTCAGACCAGCACCAGGAGCTACTGACCTCATTTCACCCTGTCTCCCGTTCCCCGAGGCCCCTCCTGCTGGCCACTGCCACCATCCAGCCACTTCACCTCTGTGGGGCCCTAGTTCCTCCCCTGACCTCCCCCTCTGCTGGCCGAGGGCCCAGCCTGCCCAAGGCGGCTTTTCCACCTGCTTCAAGCTCCATGGCGACCAGGGAGCACAGTCTACTGCCAAGCTCTGACCCCAGATGCAGTTTCCCTAGAAGGCTGCTATGGGGGACACGGGGCAGGCTCAGCCCTCTCCTCCCTGCCCACAACCTCTGAGTCCTCGCCAATGAGGTGACCAGTGTGGTCACTCTCTCTGTGCAGTGAGTGGGATGTGGCAGGTCAGCCTTTCCTGAGACGGGAGCCCAGGGGCCACAGGCCATGTGTGGGATGCAGGACCATGGCCATCTGTAAAGATGGTCCTGTTACCATCTTTTCACTGTTTCCTTCCCATTAAAACAACTCAGATGCCCTCTCTTTTTCTTGCTTTTACATTTTTTTAAATTATGAAATGCGCACCCCATGGGGTCAGGGCCAGCCTTGCATCTGACCACCATGCTCCCCCAAGAGGCTGGCACCACCTCGTGTGTGTGCACAGGTGTAAGGTGTGTGGTTCCAGGCCCGAGGGCCAGCAGAGGACAGGCAGAGGCGTTGGCAGAAGTGTGCCTCACTCAGGCCATTCTGACACACCGCAGCCCCTGGGCTTTCAAGAACCTGTGCCCAGGTGCCCAAGAGCCTGGCCTGGCCTCCTGTTCGTCCCCAAGCAGCCGCTCCTATAGCACAGGGAAACTGGACACCTGTCCCAGAGAGCTGGGTTCAAGAGACGGGACCAGGGTCAGGCCCAGACTCTACCTTACGAACAGGCTGTTTCTTCCGTGTGAGTGACTAGTAGGTGAGCAATCCCTTGGCCACTGTGGGGGCCCCGGGTGGGAGCCCCATGCCAAGCTTCGTGTAGCATCCCAAGGAGTGCAGAGGAGGCCTCTCCCATGTTGACGGAACTCAGGGCAGAGTGCCGGCAGCCCTCTTGTGGCTCTGTGTTCCTGTCCAGGCCTCTCTGCTGACTTTGGGGTGACCTCAGGCTAACCTGTTCATCACCCTTTCCCAGCCAGGCGGGAGGGCACAATAATGAGGGGGTGGCTTCAGCAGGCTGGGGTAAGGCCACATTAGTGCTGTGGGCGGATCAGAGCCCGGTGAGCACCCAGGGCCTGTTTTGCTTCAGAGGAACACTGAGGGGCCCCAGGGAAGGTGCCCAACCTGTGAGGCTCTAAGCTCTTAGCTACTTCCACAACTCCTGTTCCTCTGCCAGGGTCTCTGTGTGTTCCCAACTGGAAAGTCACTCATGTCAAACGCCCTCCCGGGTGAGAAGCAGAACTCTGTTCCCCCAGGACCACACCAGAAGACGCACCCGCCCCAGAGAGGCCCTCACCAAGACCTCCCCACAGGCATCCCGTCTCCTCCCTCCCTCTAAGGAAAGCTAGATGAACCCCAGGTACTCAGGAGGAAGGGGAAGGAAGGTCTCGAGTTCAAGGCCAGCCTCAGCAAAGTCACCTCAAAAACAATGACAGAAAGGCTGGGGGTGTGGCTCACGTGGTACAGCACCTGCCTAGCAAGCCAAGCCCTGAGTTCAAACCCCAGACTGCAAAAAAAAAAAAAAAAAGAAAGGAAAGCAACAACAAAACCCAGGAGTGCCTGGCCCCCAGACCCACAGGGACTGGCAGGAGAGGGCCTTGTGAGGTTTAGGTGACTCCCACTGTGCTCGGGGCCCCAGGTACACTGAGCATGACAGGCTCGAGGCTCCTGGCTGCCATGCCCCACCAGGTCTGGGTGACACAGTGGGACACAAATAGGTACAGGTGCATGCAGCTGGCACGCACCCTGGTACACCGTAGTGCGTGTAGCGAGGTTACACCAGACCTGGAGCTTTCAGACATTGACTTAACGTCCAGCCTGACACACTAGGGAGCTTGACTGAACGTGGGGCCACCGTAATAAAGTTCCTGGCAGAAGCTCGTGCTCCTGGAGCCACAACAAGTGCTCCAAGGGACACTGAGTCCCTTGGCTCCCTGTGAAGAGCCTGGTTGGGAATTCATCTCGGGAGCCAAGGTACCTGGCTGCGTGTCATTCTCCCTGCTCACAAGTCGTGAGCCTCTGATTGGTACCCTGCTAGCTCGGTGCCTCAGTTTCTCCAAGTTTACAAAGAACCTCTTGAGACTGTAAGGACAGTTGAACAGACCAGTTCTTGTGAAGCTGAGGCCAGGCTGGGCCTCTGTGTGGCTGGTCATCCTCCCTGTTGTCACTAGAGGCAGGGGAAGCAGATCTGTGACCTTTCACTCAGAGTCGTGGTTAGCTGACACAAGTAAAGAGGAAACTACAGGAAGGGTGGGAATGGCCGTACATAAGCCCAGGTGACAAGCTCAGTAAGCTCTGCTGGGGGGAGGGGGTAAAGGCAAGGGTGAGAGCCATAGTGGCCCCCAGGGCTGAGTCTGGGGACCAGGCCCCGCAAACGCTGAGGCTCTGCGTGCTGGGCTGGGGCCTGTGTGACCACAAACAGTGAGCTTCCTGATGTCTCTGCGTTAAGCAACAGGATAAACATTTGCCTCTCCAGCTGTATTCGCTGCTTTCCAAGGAATGCAGAGTTGGGAAGGGGAACACTCCAAGGGTAGGGCTCCTTTCTGCTTGTAACTTTGGTTTAGGTTTTTGGCAGTACTGGGGATTGAACCCAGGGCCTCATGCATGGTAGGAAGCCGTCTCCCACCTGAACTTTCCTCCCCACCACAACCCTCTGCTCCTAACTGAAATGTCTTGAGCTCTGTGCCTCTAGGTGGACCCCATGTGGGCCGCCCTGGCTCCTGAGGTCACCCCAGCTCTGTGGAGGACCGCTGTTCAGGTTGGCTGCTAGCAGCATGAAGGTGAGAAGCTGGCATCTTTCTGGTAGGCCTTAGTCAAGAAGAGCCCTGGGGCACAGGCCAGTTTTTTACTAGTAATGGATGTGTGTAAGTGACAAAGACCAGGGCTGAATTAAACAGTGATTCCCCCCGTGGTAGTGGGCAGCCAGGAGTGCCCTGAGGGGACTGACTACAGGTGAGAGAGGTGCAAGGGAGCAAAACGCACTCAGCAGAGAAACCTCCTGGTCCTCAGCAGCTGGACTGGACTGTCCAGGCCTCCTTACTGTGTTTTCCTGCCACGGCGGGGGGAGGGGTATGAGGGGGATGGAGGAGTGTCCAACGGGAAATTGTGTCCTCTTGTTCCTAGCCTGCCATGCCCACCCTGGTGTGGCCCCTGCAGGCCTCAGGGAGGCCTTTGAGCAGTGCTATCTCTGTATGTGTGGTTCTGTGCCTGGGATGCTCTTCCTTGCATCCCATTCACACTCAGCCTCGCCTACTTCTGCCCACCCTTGGCACTGTCCCCATGCCCTAAGTCAGGATTCTAGGCTGTAGCTGTCTCTCTTTCTGCTGCTATGCAGAGCCTGTCTAGCTATGGGAAGCAGCCTGGACACAGTGGTCTTACCCTCGACACCTTGCAGATTGGGCTTTCCCTGGAGTAGATTGCCAGGCCCAGTTACTGCATCTTGAGAAGGATGGGGACTTACGGATAGGTGGCTCAGCTTCTGTTGGAAGAAGACCTGCTGTGCACCAGGGGACCCTACTTCGGGTGAATGTTCTAGAACAGTCAGAGTGCTTTGACAATGACTTCTGAGTGTTTATTTCCTTTTGTAGTCACGGGCAGAGGCCTTGGTGACAATTAACATCCAGCGCTAGGAGCCAGACCCTAAAGGGGGGGTGACATTGTGGGTTTTCATTGTGGAGAGCTTGAGCTCTCTGATTCCTGTCACCAGCTCCAGCCTTCGTGTGGTGTGAGGGCTGGTTTGCATTTGTAAGACCTTTTGCTCTTCACATTTCTCTCTGTCACCACAGAGCAGTGAGCACCAAACCAGGCAGCCTGGCATAGATGGGCACAAGAGTGCGCTTTCTTCATGGGGAAGAAAGCTGCTGGCTCTGGGGAGCTCGGGTGGCCGAGAACCCTGGGCTGGGTCCCTGGAGGAAGACGGGGCACACATTCTTTTGTTGATGAGGACTGGTTTGTCCCCTGATTCGCGTGGTTTCAGACTAATACCCTTTCCAGGTAATTCCAGACCAAGGGAAAACAGAAGCAAAAAAGTCTTCCTCAGAAATTTAAGGGCCAGGCTGAGAGCAAACAAAGTCTCCATTTCAGTCTCCTCCTGAGCAGATCTGGCAACCACCACAGTACTCCCTCCCCATCACCCCAGCTTTGAGTAGGCGCAGTCTTACCTGCCAGGAAGTACTCAGAAACCCTCCCTTATCTCAGCCTTGGTGGTTAGTTTTACTTCTTACTTAGACTTGGTTTACTCAGAAGAACCGCTTGCTGGTTTTTGCTCTGGGTCTAAGCAAAACAGGGAAACTCCTGGCCTGGTTCCCCTTGGCATGCGTGTGAGGGGCCCGGGGTGGGCTTCGGGGTGCACAGGACACCTGCCCTGCCTCCATCTTCCCTCTGCTTTCTGTCTCTGCCAGGGGACCCAATCCCACTCCTTGGCCACCCCTCATGTCCCATTTCACTGCCCTACTCTCCAGAGTCCCCTAAGCGCTGATAAGCTGGACGGTGCTCTGGGCCTTTGGGACCCGGTGCTGCCCGCCAGGCAAGTGGGTTACTGCAGCCCAGCTTTGCCTCCAGCAGGCAGGGGAGATGACGGAAAGAAGACAGTGGACCACCATGCACACGGCCACGTGGACATGAGGCTCTAGGCGATCACTCCCCTCCCCAAAGGCCTGGCCTAGATGTGTACAGTTCCACAGTGTGGCTGGGTCATTAAAGGACAGGTGACAGTTACTATTTCAGGATTCCAGTGACTTCCTAAAGGCAGGTTGTCAATTATACAAGCCAGCTTTGCGATGTGTCACTTAGCCACCGTAAAACAGATGCCGTTTGTCTTTACGTCCCAATCTAAAACCCTGCATGTGTGTTCTCAGGTTGCTGGGGGTTCATGAGTTTAGGAACACCAAGTCACCCTTGACCTTTACATTCTACCCCGAATCTGTGTCCAGCCCTCCTCAGGGTGTTTCCACACTCATGAGAGAGGCAGGACAACACGTGGACACGTGTGGCCCCAGGCCGTGCTTTCTGACCTGAGTGTGAAAGGGCACGGTAAGCACTCGCCACGTCCAAACTGCTTTTAAAAGCCACTGGTCTTTCAGGCCTTCGGCATGCAGGAGGGCAGCAGAGGGTCCGTCTGCAGAGCTGGACCCCAGTAGCTCTGAGTGGGTGAAATTATTAGTAATGCCTCTCTTCTCAAGGTGCCCACTGAGGACGATGGCGTCCACCCACCATTACACATGAGCAGCGGGGAAGTGGTCAGTACCATTTGCTTCACCAAGTTTTCAAAGGCCTTGCGAGCGAGCCCGGGCCACTCTAATTCAGTAGGGTGGGCGATCAGCTGTCACTGCCCAGCCAGGACAGGAGCTGCTGAGTGGCCGGGGTGTCGGGTCAGCGGCCACTGCTCTGCACAGCAAACAGAGCCTGTGACTTGGACTGGCGCAGGCAGCCGCTGACCCCCGGGTTTCCGGGTGAAGGACACTTTCCGTGTCCATCGGCTAGCCGGCCGGGGCATGGGCACCACACTGGCCAGCCCCAGACGTCCCAACCCGAGTCACTGAAGAGCTGGCGACAGCGGTGACCACGGTGCCCAGGAGCGCGGCCAGTCGGCGGGCATGTGAGGGGCTGGCCGCAGGGGAGCTGGTCGCTGTCACCGGGTCGGTGACCGCGCTGGGCCCCCGGGTGTCCGCCCCGAACTCAGCGGCCTCTCCCCTCCCGCGAGGACGGCTCGTCCCGGCTGTGCGCACCGACCCGACCCCGGCAGCCCCGGCCCCACTCACTCACCCGCTCGCTCGCTGGCCGGCGGTCCGGGCTCGGCGGAGGCGGCGGGGCCCACGGCGCGCGCCTCCCCGGCCCCTGTGTACACACGTGACCGCTCGCCCCGCCCCCGGCCGCAGAGTGACAGCTCCCGAGGCTCCGCCCCCGCCCTGCTTCCCGGCCGCAGAGTGACAGCTCCCGAGGCTCCGCCCCCGCACTACTTCCCGCGGCCCCGCCCACGGCTCTGGGCCAGTTGGGGGAGATCGGGGGAGGTCCGGGTGGGGGTCGGGGAGCGCCGCTGCCCCTTGGGAGGACCATGACCCAAGGCGTCCTTCGGCGGAGCTCTTGCGTCCGCTCGGTGCCCACGCCGGCTGCTATCTCGGCACGCAGACCCGCCGCCCCAGGAGGCCGCGTGCAATCTCCACGTCCCAGGCGCCGCCCTCGCCCCAACTCCTGGTTCCCGGGGTCTCAGTAAGCTCAGCTGGGGGTTGCAGAAAAGCATCGTAAGAATCCAGGCCTCGATGGAGGCCCAGGGTTCTGTCTGTAGCCCTTGTTATATGTGGCAAGGTGGACAAGGTCCACCCCAGTTGCAGGCTTTGTTTACCTGCGGGGCTGGGGATCGAACCCACGGCCTTGTGCAAGCCCTCCTCCTATGAGCCACATCCCAGCTGGGGTCTTTCTCTGGTCTTGGGTTTTTTTTTTTTTCTGTGTGCTGTGTCTCTGGAGGGCAGTAGCGTCTGGCACCACAGTCTGGGTTGGTCGAGGGGTTTAATATGGATTTTCTGTGGCCAGCCGGGGACAGCAACCAAGGCTGGCCCTGGTTTAACTGACCCACCTGGCCTGTTGTGGGGAAGGGAGGTTCGGCCTCTGCACTTCCCCGCAGCCCATCGTGATAGGCTCCTGGGTCCCCTGCCAGATATTCTTATCAGCGGGATTCACAGCCAGCCACCTTTGACCAAAGTGCTGAGAGTTGCACTGTCACCATTAGTCACCACAGACCCCTGACTCATGCTCGCTTGGTGGCTGGTTCTGTTCTCAGTCTAATGATCTTTTGTGATACTTAGTTCCACATTTCAGCAAACCTAAGAGACCACTGACACGACACGTGACGTTATTTTATGGATTACTAAAAAGAAAGCAACCTGCATGTTAAAACGTTGTGACGTACTGTCCTGTCGGTTACAAGAGGTATCTGAGAAAATGTGCCTTACTGATGAGACACAGCGTCACCATCACTGTCTCCCTCATACATTTTACCCAGGTGGTCTGCATTTGGTTTTTTTGTTGTTGGTGGTGGTGGTGTTTTGTTGTTTGTTTGCAGTGTTGATCAAGCCCAGGACCCCAGCTGTGCCACCGAGCTACATCCCCAGCCCCTTTGTAGCACAGATTTGGGACTTTGGGTCAGTGTAAGTTGTAAGACCTGTGATCTCCACTATAAAAATGGCTGAAGACCTCAGGATTCCTGACCAGACTGTAGACTGTGCTTCCTGTCCCCAGAATGGTAGGCATCCCCAGGTGCTGGTGGGACTGCTGTTTGCAACTGGGGAGCACTGCAGATCAGCTCCAGCCTCCCAGCACCCATTCACCACGGGCTGCCGGGGAGAAGGACCGAGAGTCAGCATCTGGGACATACTCGGGAGGTCTTTAAAGTGAGCCCCCTCTCCCACAAGCCCAGGCAAGGATGGATAGTCACTCCAGGGGGCTGCAGCCTCACACCGTGCTGCTGGCTGTTCCCCCGACTGTGCAGGCCAGTCCCACAGCAGAATTGCCCCGGGGGAACAGGGACTGTGGAGCAGTAGTGTGTGACGCTGTGCCTGAGTCTTGGGTTTCTGGTACACCCAAGTTTGGCCCTGATGTTTGAAATTCGCGAGGAGGTAGCCTCCCCTGCACTGCTGGTGAAGGCTTCTGAGGGGCCAACATGGGCTGCAAACTCAGAGCTGCCTTTGTTGCCATGAACACCATGGTCATGGGCTGTCCCCTGATGGTGTGCCCAGCCCAGTGATCCACTCACACCATAGAAAAGTTGGAACGGCCCTTCCCCTGCCACATTCCAGAGACTTGGCACATCTCCCTGGCCGTTGTGGAGTGGCCGTTGATAAGATCAGGGGCCTTCCACAGAGAGAGCACCGGGTGCTGCCCAGGACTGTTTGCATTTTGTATCTGGGGGCGGGAAGGGCTGGAGTTAAAGCTGCCCTCCTGAACAGCTGGCCGTCCTCTGGTAACTGCATTCCCAGGTGAATCGAACCCTGTTGGTCAGGGTCCTTGAAAGGTAGTTTATTAGGTCTTGTGAGAGTAGTTCATGGGATTGTTGCCGGGCTACAGGGCTGTGGTAATGCATCCAGGACCCAGCAAATTGCAGGAGGAACGAGGAGGGCCGGAGGAGAGACGGAGCCCCCTGCCCCAGAGAAGCCAGTGGGGGACAAGTTGGGAGGCACGTGGTCACACTTCAGGGAGGAGGCCTCTGCCTGGCCCTTGGGTGCTGAGCTTATGATGTTGTCACAAACAAGAGTTTTAGGACATGTCGAGGTAGAAACCATGAAAGTTTATTAGTAAAGCAAAGGAACGATAGAAGCAGTACACAGCCCAGACATGGACGCGGGCACATGTGGATTGCACCACATGATAACGGGTGCAATGAGTGCTCTGTCCTCAGGGGTGTTTACGGTGAAAAGTGGGGTGAGGGTTGACTAGAATTTACTTTAGGAAAAATGCTCCCCTTTGCTCTGACACCTGGTATAATTAGTGGCTTTTGCTGTTACACTGTCTTATCAATCTTATCATTAAATTTCGGCCACGATGACATAGCTGTGTGAGCATCCCTTTAAACAAAGGCTGGGTCCTGCCACATGCTCCCTTCAGGGCAGGGGTCCATCCTTGTGATAAGTAAGTTTCTTTGTGGACAGTTTTTGTGTGCAGAGGAGTTGTTTTCCCAAGGTCTATCCCAGGATGAGTGTCTTTCTTTAAGCTCTCCTCGCTCAGTCCACAGAGCACACGAGTTATTTTTGGGCAAGCGGGCAAGGTCAGGGGGAGAAAGCTGCTCATTTTTATTCATTTTACTAACTGGTACTGCTTGTTGAGGGGCGTAAAGCCTTCAGCAAAGAAAATAGAGTCCGTGTACTTTTAATCAAGCTGTCGGTTAGCGTGTTCATCTCTGAGTTCCTGGCTGCTGTTTCCCATGCCTCAGTTTCCCTGATCTGCCTCAAGTCCACTTGGGGCCCAGGGGCCAGGTTCCCCCATGGCCACCACATGTCAGCAGCTTTGTCACACAGACACCCTCTCTGATTCCTCTTCTAAATTCCACCCCACACAGCCTCATACCAGCCTTGTACAAGGAGGCGTGGGGGAGCAGATCTTCCCACGGTAATGTGACAAGTGCGAGATATGTTCCCCCATGGCACAGCTGAGCCTTGTGGCTAACCATGGCCCCATGGCATGGCGACCAGGGCCTGTGGAGCAGGTGCTGAGGCAGGCCTGACCCTCAGTCCTGCCCTGAGCTGTACCCTTTTGTTGGGGGTGAGCTGGAGTCTGAGGGACTGGTGACTTCTCCAGCATCTGTCTTGACCCCACCCCCTCCAAGAGCCCTAGGCCATGGGGAGCCGGTCAGGGGAGAAGGTTATAAGCCCCTCTGGGAGAGCCTAGGGACAGTAGGACTCTATGAATGTGTGGCCGAACCATGCTGGGCCATGGAGCCCCAGGACACACTGAACCCCAAGCCACAGCTCTCACAACCTGTGGAGCCCTGCTCAGTCTGGAAATTGCAGCCCACTCAGCCGCCAGAAAAGGTGTGGCATCTGGGGAGGGGGAGCTGAGGGGGCTTTCTGGCTGGCAGCTGCTAAAAATAGACAGCAGGTATCTCTCCTGCTGCCCGCCTCTCCAGCACCTCTGGGCTGACCAGGCTGGGAGGCAAAGAGCAGTGACGCCTCTGCATACCCGAGGGGCTCGGGGCCCCCAGGTCCCGCCTGCTAGCTTCTCCCGGTTCACTGCACCCCCACTTCAGACTCAGACCTGCAAGGGTTGCCTTCACCTGCCCGGGCCCCTGTCCCTCACGGCCACCCCACTGCACCAACTGATAAGAAACAGGCCAGCTGAGAGGCCCACACAGAAGGGGAGGACAGTGTTTACTGGATGTTGTGTGTGCTAATGACAAAGAGCAGTTTGCCCTGGGAGGAGGGCTGGCCTCGGAGGCCAGAGTCGGTGCTCGGCGCTCGTAAAAACAGCACTTGGAAACCCCCACTCCTGCCCTGAGCACCCGTCAAGCTGAGGACATGGCGGGGACCCCATGCACATTTCACAGCTCTGGTACAATTATAGGGATGGTCTGATGGATTGTGTTTTAGTTTATTTTAACTAGACTTCCTGCAGCCCCATTTTTGGGGAGCTCAAGACTTCACACTTGCAAAGCAGACACTACCACTTGAGCCACACCTCCAGTCCATTTTACTCTGGTTATTTTGGAGATGAGGGTCTCATGAACTGTTTGCCCCCACTGGCCTCGAACCTCAATCCTCCTGATCTCAGCCTCCCACGTAGCTGGGATTACAGGTGTGAGCCCAGGTGACCAGCCCTTCTGACTGCATTGACTGAGGCAGAGCTGTCCCCTGTGCAGGGTCATATCTGTGACAGCCCCGCAGCTCCCTAGACCCTGCCCTTTGCTGTGCTCCAAGGGTGAGGGTGAGTCAGGCACCCCTGGGGCCATGCTCAGGGTGGAGTTCCCAGCACCCCTGTCTGCTGCATGCTCTGAGTCAGCCAGGGTGCCCTTCACTGCATGTCCTCTTCTACATGCAGGCAGGTGGGTCCCCCGTGGCCACAAGTCACTCAGAGAGGTCAGACCAGCCAGATGAACAGATCCCCTTACCCGAGACAGAGGGAGAGGCAGCACAGGCCCCTGGGGTCAGAGGCGGGGCGCTTGGTTACAGGGTGGCACCAGGTTTCTTGCACTCTCCATTTTGCAGAAGGGAAAAGCGAGACCCTGAGAGGCAGCACCCTGCCCAAGGCCACACAGCCCGCAGTGGTAGAGGCACGGCCATGGGGCGCCCCCTCACCCCTGCAGGGCCACAAGCTGCTTCCCCAGCCCTTCACCCCACTACCGAAGGGGCAGGTTCCCTTGGCCATCGTGCGTCCGTCATGGCCTGTGACCATAGAGTGTGAGGAACGGGGAAGGACGTGACGTCTTTCCAGCAGGTCTGTTTCCTGAGCTGTTTTGCGAGTTTGCAGCCAGAGTGGGGCAGCGTTAGAGCACAGGGCCCAGCACAGCAGCTGCTTGTCCTGACGTCAAGGTCTCAAGGACTCCTTTGCAGGAATCTTTCACGTCAGAGGCTCCAGTGGCCAATGAGCCAGTGTGTCCCTCAGCACCTCCTGCCACGGCGAGCACCTGTCACCTCCGGGCACAGCCACCTAATGGACGGGGTGGTGGTCAGAGCCGCTCTGGGCTGTCCTGCCTTGTGTGAATAGCACAGCCAGTCAGGAGGAGTGTCCCCAATCAGCTGGCCAAATGATGACTGGTAGGAATCATGGGTAGGGTTAGAGCAGCTCTCCCGGTGCTGGCAGTCCCCGTCCCTTGAGAGCCCCAGGCCCAGGCGGCTGGACTGCAGACCAGGCTCAAGCTCCAGGCCCTGAGAGCCAGGGGCCATTGCTCCCGGCCTTAGAAGCCAGAGGCTGGGGCTCTGCGTCCCCAGGCTGGAGGCCCATCGCCCTGGGCTTTGACCACCAGCAGCCCTGGCACTTGGCAGCCACTGTGATCCTCAGTCCCAGCAGCAGGGAGAGGTGGCCGCAGTGATGGCACCTGCTGGTGTGACGGCTCCTGACCAGGTCTGGGTGCTGGGGCCCTTGGCCCTTCACAGCAGCTCTCAGGCCTAGGGACCCTTTGTCCTTAAGGCTTCCAGTGACAGGGGTCCACCGTTCCTTGTGTCTGGCTCTTCACAGCCCTCCATCATTCGTCACCCACTCTACACTCGGGCCTCCATTGTCCTCACCACCTTCAGCTGAGACTCCACTGCCTGCAGGGGCAGCACAGTGACTTCAACAGCCTGACAAAAGGGGGCGTGGCAAGGGTGTGTGCACCAATCACAGCAGCCCTCGTGCAAATGAAGGACCGTGTTTGCACCAATCACAGCCCTTCTGCTGGGCCCCCAGGGCAAGTGCGCCCCCTCTGGCCCTGGGTGGAAGCAGTTGCAGGGTCATCAGATTTCTCCCAGGCTTGAGATGGCAAAGTCCAGCGCCAGCTGCTTGAAACAGGGAGGATGGTGGCTCCAGGTAAGGCCAGGAAAATGTTAGCGAGACCCCATCTCAGTCACCAAGCCAGGCAGTGATGGGATATGCCTGTCATCCAGCTACCCTGGAGGCCATAAGTAGGAGGATCATGGTCTGAGGTCTTCTTGTTATCTGCAAAATAACAAAAACAAAAGGGCAGGGGCTGAAGTCAGAGCGCCTACCTAGCAAGCACAAGGCCCCAAGTTCAAACCTTGGTGTCGTTGGAAAGGAAAAGGAACACAGAGACTCCTGTGCTTTGGCCTTACCCGCTCCTCTCTGGTCTGTGGGGAGCGGGTTCTAAGAAGCCTGTGAGAACGTGGTATAAGCACAGCTGTGCTCAGTGATCCACAGGCTGAGTTTGGCAGGGCCCCAGCCCCAGAAGAGAGGGAGAAAGCAAAATGCAGCACAGCTGCTTTTCCTAAGTTGTTTACGGTCAGAGAAGCAGGACCACAGGTTTCTCTTGTTACAATGACACACCCCTCCCCGAGAACTGCTGCTCCACCTCCTTGTTTACCCCTGGGTATAAAAGACTCTCTGAAGGAGGACGGGAGGATTTTTAATGGGAATTTATGATTGGCTGCTGCTGATGCTGTTGCTGGCTGTGTCTCCACAGCTTGCAGCTTTCTGCACCGAGAACTTTATACATAGGCTTTAGAAAAGCTAAGCTAAAGGACAGCTAAAGAGAACATGGGACAGTGCAAGTCTAAGGCAAGAGATTTTAAAGAACAGAACAGAAAGACTTTAGAAGCCAGGTTTTAAAGAATAGAGGAGAAAAGAAGCAAAGTAGAAAAAGAGTTAAAGAAAAAAGAAGCAATGAGGCTGCTGTGCGTCTCCATCCGAGCGCCCAGCACACCTGGCCCCACCTTTCTGCATGTCTGTCTTCTGTCCTTTGTCCTTTGTCCTTTCTGCATCTCCAGACACCCCCAGTTAGGTCAGGAGAACCAGGAGCTCGAGAAAGCTCTCGACACTGGTCCCTGTGCTTGGACGACCTCTCCTTCCCTGATCACACTGGCCAGATGTCCAGTGCTGAGCAGAATGGCGGGAGTGTGCCCCATGCCTTGTTCCTGATCTGTGTGCTCTGTACCAGTGAGGACACTCGCTCCATTCCAACTTGAGTCTTTGCTCAGTTTTTTAAATTAGCATATTAATTATACAGAATAACGAGCTTCACTATGACATTTCAGTACACGGACTTTGATGACATTCACCTGCACCCCATGCTGGTCCTGTCTCTCTAATGGTCTCCCCTTTCATGTCTTTCTCTTTTTTCTATGGAGAGTCTGCATGAGAGAATCGTGATTTTGTCTTTCCGAGTCTGGCTTATTTTGCTGAGCTCTAGTTACCTCCATTTTTCTGCAAATGACATCATTTCACTTTTCTTAACAGCTAAGTAATATTCCATTGTGCATATATGCCACATTTTCTTTATTCATGGCACTGAGGCTGATTCTTAGCGTGGCCACTGAGAGCAGTGATGCATGGAACACAGGTGTGCAGGTGTCTGTTGTGTGGTGGCCTCGATTCCTTTAGGTAAATGCCCAGGGGTGGCACAGCTGTGTCATATGGTTCAGTTCCTAGTGTCTACGAGTTTTTTCATGAGCGGTTCTCGACATTTCTTCCTTAGCCTGTTGGTAGGGGACATTGTTTTGATTGGTTCTGGAATGTTGAACCAGCCTGTGTCTCTGGTGTTTATGTCATCTGTATGAGGGATTTCAGTCTGTAGTTGTCCTTCTGTCCTCTCTTTTCCTCTGGTACTGTTTTTGGTTGGTTTTGAATCAGGGCAATGCTAGCTTCATAGAACGACCTGGGGTGGTCCCTCCTCTACTTTTTTTGGGAAGAGGTGAATAGAATGGGTGTTATTGAGTGTTCTGTGGCCTGCAGCAGTGCCATGGGGTCGTGGGTCATGGGGAGAGGGTTGTTAGCTCCCAGGCCACCAAGGTTTCCCAGAAGAGGAGTGTCCATGCAGGGTCTTGGAGTGTCCGGGATCTGTGAGCAGAACCCGAGATGGGGGCACTTGGGCAAGAGGCCTGTACACGTGTGCACACCTGCACTGCCGAGCAGTGCATTTTAAGAAGTCTTTAGCGTTTTTAAGTAATCCACCTCCGCCTCCCAGTGTTCTCTGTCAGACCAGCTGATTGCACGCCTCCTCCCTCCATCAGGGGATTGGGGGTCCGAGGCCACTGTTGCTGCTGGGGGTGATGTGGCCCTCGGAGGCCCGTGCTGCCCACAAGAGGGCTGCAGCTGGCCGCGGAGTCCGTTAATAAAGGTGTGTGGGACATGGTCTTTCCTGAGTCAGGATGATACATCTGGTCTTGGGGTGACTGTGTCCTGGTTTTGAGGGCTCATTCTTATTGCCTGGAGGGAAGGTTTGGGGACCAGGCTGCTCCCAGCCCACCCTGCCCTCTGCCCCTCGCCAGCACCGTGGTCCTGCCAGCTCCAGGTGTTTCCTTGGCTGTGTCCTCACCTGGGGACTCTCAGGTGCCCTGGGCAGCGCTTTCATCGTGCATCTCATGGATGGTCTTGCCTGTTTTTCTTCTTTAATTAATAAGACCATCTGCATCATGTCCCCGTGCAGGTGTCTGTTTCCTGTGCACTTGGGACAGGACCCAGTGCTGCTTCACAGAGGTATGGGGACACATCCAGCTCCCATACCTCCCTGCAAGCAGGACCCACTGGCCATCTGAGGGAGGGGCTCCTAGGTCTCAGGGTGGACCCTTGCTCAGGCAGGCAGTGGACAGGTCAGCCCTCACCCCAACCACAGGCCTGTCCTAGGCACCACTTCTCTGGGGCCCCTGCCTGAACCCTGGGAAGCAGCAGCTGGGGGTGGAGGGGGGAGAGGGACTCCTGCTGAGTCCCTGTGTGGCTCTGTGGGGACAACATAGCCCTGCACACTGGTCCCCAGGCAGAGAAGAAAGGAAGGTGGGCTAGTGCAAGTCACACCCTCCCTCTCCCAGCATCTGTGCTCATCTGTCAACGTGGAGAGCAGGGTCAGTGAAGTCAGCACCCTGCCCATCCCACTGGTGTGAAACCCCCCTCATTGTCAGAGCCTTGCACATTGAGTGGGACAGGACAGTGGAATGAGGGGACCTGATCAGAGGCTGCCACCCTGGAAATGCACCAGTGGTCAGCACACTGTTCCAAAGGCTCCAAAAACCCAGAGCAGAGTCCGATCCCTGGAACCCGTGCTCCTGGAAGAGCCTTCAACACTCACTGCTAAGTGTCAGTTTCCTTATCTGCAGATCGGGGCACCAAAGCCAGCAGCGAGGGGTCGCCACCCTCCTGGGCCCTTGTCCATGCAGCTCTGTCCTCGGAGTCCACATGTGCACCCGCCTGAGGTCCCGAACCTGCAGTTTTTCTCAGGGTCCTGGGGACCCTAAGCAAGTGGGGGGATGGGCACCCCACCCGTGCCTGACAGGAGCCCTGTGTGGGCCCTGGATGTCACAGACCCCCGGGGTCCGCTGTGGACGTGCCGCGGGGCTGAGGTCCCGGCGGTCACGTGCTGCGGCGCAGGCCCCGCCCATCCGGAACGCCCCGCCCACGCGCCGGCGCGCTTGCGTCACTGCATAGCCGGCTGGATCTGGTTCCAGCCGAGCCGCGGCCTGACATGCGCAGTGCGCGGGCGCTGCGGGACGGGAAGGGACGGCGGCGGTGGCTGCGGCGGCGGTGGCGGCGGATGCGCCCGGGAGTAATGGCCACCCGTCCTGACGACGCCCGCCAGCCCGGGACACGGAGGTCAGTGCGGGACCGCGGGGGGAGGGGCGGGGCCCTGTCCTGTCCCGTCCTGTCCGGTGCGGTCCCGCCTGCGGCGACAGGTGGCCGTGCGACCCTGGCGGGCCCCGGGAAGAGGGGACAGGCCGTCGGGAAGGCGTCTCCGCCCATCTTGGGGTGCAGCCCGGCCTTGCCCCGCGTGCTGTCCCCCACTCCCCACCCCCTCCCCGGGCGCGGGCAGCTGACCGCCCTGGTCACGTGGCCGCGGGGACAGCCAGCGGCCAGTGAGGTGCGGAGTGACGCGGTGACGGACGTCACGGGCTTGAGTGGCGCCCGCTCGTCCTGAGCGCGTCTTGTCCCCGTGGCGTGGACACCTCGGGGACCCTGCGGGGTGGGGGGACGGTCACACCCCTCGAGGCCCCGCCGTGGACACCTGTGCGGGCGCTGGCGACCCTGCGCCTTGGTGCTGGGATTCGCAAGCATGCGGAGCCGTATCTGCTGTGACAAACGAGGAACGACTTGCGGCGAGTCCTGCGAACGACTGAGAAATGGCTTCTGGTTAAGCGTTATCTGTGACCGCCGCGCGTGGGGCTTTGCTCAGCTGTCCCGTGCTGGCCACTGGCCTCTCAGCGTCGCACTTCCAGCTTAAAACACAAATGCAGCTTTGGCTTCCTATCTGCCCTGGGTTTCCACAGATGGAGCAAAGACTAGAATTTTAATAAAAAAACTGGGAAGGAAATGGGCCTGCCCACGAGCTCCCTGCAGCTGTGACCTTTGCCTTCCCACCAATGAACACTTGTGCCTAAAAGCCACAGCTGTGACATACCGAGTGTGCTGGGCTGCAGTTCTGCACCATCAGACAGCATCCACTTGCCCAAGTCACACTAGAGCAGCTGGGCGGCCCCACATGGACACAGCTGCTGTCCCTAAGGTAGCCAACGCCAGGGGATGCATCCATCTCCCCACAGACAATCAGAATTCTGGGAGCCTTTGAGGGCTGGCTGTGGGGGTGCAGGGCCTTTGGGACCTACAGGACCAGGAAGACCAGCTCTGTCCTTCAGACATCCAACTCAGGTCTGTGCTTCCAGCGGCCCATCTCCCTGGTGACTGAGCTGACTTCTGGGCTCAGACTGTTACAGTGCTGTAAAGACGGGTTTTGGCTTTCCGGCCAGGGCCAGGACAGAGCCCTCTGGCCCAGACAGTGTCCTGCTCCAGCTACTGCCCCGGGGAGGGGAGGCTGCAAGGAGGAGGTTCCCAGCAGTCTTTTGAGGACTCTTCCTTTCACAATCTTAAAGACTGGTGCAAGGGGGCCAGGGTCCTGCTGAGGTCCAGAGAATGACAAAGCAGGCCTCGGTTCCCACAGGAGTCAGTGTCTTCTACAGTGGGTGTGCTGCGGATGCAGGGGTCAGAGGGCCCTGCATCACCTCTGAGACATCCCAAGTCTGGCCCTGTCCTCCCCACCTCCCTTCTCTGCTTCGCCTTCTGTGGTCTTTGCCTCAGAAAGCTTGGCTTGGGGCCCTACCCTTTCCCTTCCCTCCCCTCCCCTCCCCTTACCCTGCACCACCAGGTCTCCCCATAGCCCTCGTGGTGCTTGGGTCATCTCAGTTTCCATGCCCCTCCCTGCTCTCCTCCCTCTGCACCCTGCTGCACTGTCAGTATACCCTGGTAGGAGCTCAACTGAGCCTGTCCCTCCTGTCTGGGGTTCGTGTACCTGGGTGGATTCTTTTATTCCTGAAGCACACCACAGGCTTTGCTCTTAGGCCCCTGCCCATGTGACTGCAGACTGAGGGCTCTGATGGGCACTGGGTTTCACCAGCTGCTTCTTTAGCTGGAGTCTGAGCCAAGCTGCAGCAGAGAGCCAGCTGGGCTGGTTCCTCTGGCTTGCAAGGCAGAGGGACAAAGGTAAAGGGTTTTGCCTTCTTGGTGGTCCTGTGTCCAGTCAGCAGCACTTCTACTACCTCCCCAGCTGCTCCTTTTCTTTGTGCTTCCACTGGAGATAGGTTCCCAAGGACAGGGAAACTATTGTTGCGCTGAACACGTGGGTGAGACAGCCTGGAAGACTCTAAGAGCAACTCTTGGAATGTTGGGTGCCATTTCTAGAAACTGGATCTGATCTCTATAAAACACTTGCATCCTGGTAGTTGGGATGGGGAGAAGCTTGGGGGTACAGAGAGGCCTGTAGGAGGCCCAGTCTGGAGCGTGCTGCTTCCCAAGGCCCTCTGTTGTGGTGCAGGAGTGCTGGCCTGGGCTCTGCCCTGATCTTCAGCCTGGGTGTCAGGGTTGGGGGGTTGACCTTCATGGAGTGAACACACCTATTTTTCCCCAGACCTCCAGGCCACACACGGTGCTTCCTTCTGCCTTGGGTACAGCAGGACCTGCACAGCTGCACCAGGGACTTTCGGGCCCCATTGCAGCTGGGGACATCTCTGTCCTCAGCTCCACCTCCCAGGAGCAGAGCCACAAACCTGCACTTGGTTTTGTCATCTGTGTGTTACTGGAGCAGGTGTCAGCGGGGCTCTGGTCTTCTGTTTTCCTGAACTGAGTTCAGTTTGTAATTTGTATCCCCATCTACACTGTGCTATATGCATTTAAAAACGTCATTCTGAGAAGGGGTTCCTGGACAGGAGCCGGCCCAGTGCCATCGCAGAGGGCAAAGAAGGAAATCCCACCCGCCATGCTGAGCTGATGGGGTGGCCGTCCTCCCTGTCCTCCAGGAGCTCACGTATGCCTGCCTGTGAGCGCCTCGACGACAGAGCCGGCGTCCACTACCTGCCATGGAGGTTCACAGTAACCTGTGCAGCAGCAACCAGGTGGCGTCTTTCCCCTTGCTCAGGAGAGCTGAACAGGAGGGGACTTTCATTCCCTCTGGGCACGAGCAAGGAAGGAACCAGAGGCCACTCACGCCAGAAGGAGGGTTAGCCTTCAAAGAATTTGGGAAATTGTGTTCTGTGATAAACCCCAGTTGAGCCTGCTGTGTATCTCATTAAAGAGACCTCTTGCGGGGTTTGGTGGCGTACCTCTGTAATCCTGGCCACTTTAGGAGTTGGGACAGGAGGATCCAGGTTCTAGGCGAGCCTGGGAAAAGTTAGCAGTCTTATTTGAAAAACATCTAAAAACAAAAGGCTCGGAAGTGTGACTCAAGGGTTAGAGCCCTAGACTAGTAAATGCAAGGTTCTGAGTTCAGTTCCCAGTACCACCCAAAAAACAAAAGACCACATGACCTCCTGGGTTGTGGCACCGTTCTCTGGCAGGATCCTGGGTGTGGTCTTGCTGTGTGTCTGCAGTGATCCAGCTGCTCCAGGGTGGTCCCTGGATTGTCCCCCATCCCCGTGCTGTGATAGCTCAGAATAAAAAGCTGATTTGAAAACGCTCACTCTTGCCCATCGTTTTCAGGAAAAGAAAGAGAAGTTTGCTTCTGTGAGTTCTCCTCTTGAGTCTTAATAGTTGGGATAAGAAATCTGAGATCCAGTAACGGGGGCAGAATCTAAAGGCGCCTCAGTGTGAGTGTGGGACCGAGCTAGTGAGGGGCTGAAGGGAGGAGGAAGAGGGCTCGGCTCTGTGGTCTGGGGAGCATGTGCCCAGCTGACAGTCAGGCTCCCCAGGTCCCCGAGTCCAGTCCTTGGATAGCAGCTGCAGCTGCCATCATCTGGGTGCTTTGAGGCCTGCGGTGGTCTCTGTGCCTGATGAACAGGTCCCAGCAGGGTAGGAATGGAAGACTGCCAGGCCTCCAGGAACCCCTCAGGTGAGAGACCAGCAAGGCCTGGTACCTGGACTCTGTCTGTCACAGCCCAGCTGTGTGCCTTGTCCCTTCAGGTGGGGGCAGGAGAGGACCATGCCATCCTGCCTGTGGCTCTGTTCACCTTCACACCCGTAACCTCACCCAAGGACGTGCGGTCTTGGTTGATGATGGCGATGGTGGTGACACACAAGGTTCTCATCCACTCATTTTGCAGGCTTGGTGGCAGGGCAGCTCTAGAAATCCATCCTCTCCTCTCCCTCCCAGCCCTGTCGTCCTGGCTCCACCCATAGGACAAAGCAGCACCCAGGCAGCCACCAACAACCAGTTTTTTTGTTTTTCAATGCTGGGGTTTGAACCCACAGCCTTCCACAAGCTAGGTAAATGCTCTACCACTGAGCTGTGTCTCCAGCCCTTGTTTTTTGAGACGGCCTCACTGTGAAGCCCAAGCTGGCCCAGGACTCTAGGCCTCAGCTACCCTCTGGCTCTTAGTTTAATGTGTTAGAGTCCCAGCGGAGTCCCAGCACGAGCTGAGCCTGAGTGTGTGCTCCTTGCCATCAGAATCCTGTCTCTGAGCCCATGACTCCTCAAGGCCGTCCACCTGTGCTCCCCAGCATGGTGGGGAGCCATGTGTGCCCACCTCACCGTGCCATCCCCAGGAGGTGGACAGCAGCTGGCAGTGCTGGCTGTGTCTCCCTCAGGTGGCCCCAAAGGAGGAAGAGCCCTGTGTGTGTGTGGTGGGGGGGAGTCATGCAGATCGGTTTGGTAAAGGTTTGGATTAACTATTTCTGACCTCATAAAGCCACTGGTCTCACCAGCTGAGTCAGGCCATCCCAGCCAGCCAGTGAGAGCAGGAAGGACTGACCAGTCCCGCCCACCACAGTGTCCTTCTGTGATGTCAGCAGGTCAGGTCCTGGCCAGTCAGGCTCCAGGACTCAGGAGGTAGCTCCAGGTGGAGGCAGGCAGCACCCTACCCCAAGACTGTGCTAGCAGAGCTGTGTTTGTACCCAGATCTCAGCTGGGCAGTTTTCATTCTTCTTGTGAACCCCAGGGGCTGCAAAGGCAGGGACTGCTGTGTGCAGAGGACCACAAGGCAGGTCGGGATGGGTGACCTGACCTGGAGAAAAGCAACCTGGACACAGGGTGGAGCAAAGGACACCACAGTGACAAAACGCTAAGGCTGGAGGTGGGCGTGTCCTGCCAACCTCCCTGGATTCCTGAGCCCAGAGCTGGGATTCCTAAGCTGCTCTGGTTCCTCTGGGACCTTACCCAACCAACCGACCCAGCCCCCGACTGCTGAGGAAGCGCCTGCACCGCTGGGCAGGACACATAGGCCTGTGGGACCCCATCTGTACTGAGCCAGGCTTCTGCGCTCCAGCACACACTGATTTCAGAGTCTGCGTGGGAAAAGGACACACACAGAGTTCCACTCTGACCTCCTGCTCCCTGTGGAGCTCAAACAGCAGGGCTCTGAGGCCAGTGCAGGCCAGCTCATGCTGCCTGATCAGGCATCCCTGCCTCCGTCCAGGAGCAGAGACAGGACCCGACTGAAGGGCTTGGTGTCCGTCCGAGTTGTAAGTTCTAGGCTCCGTCTCTGCTCTGGTTGCATTCTTGATGCCACATTTTGAAAAAGCAAGCAAGCCCCCCTCTGTAGCGCACAGAGGAAGTGGATCCCCCACGCACAACTCAGAGCCCTGGACACTGGGTCCCCAGAGCCACATTCAACACTGCCACGTGTGCTGAGTGTCCATCGTGGGTTCCACACAGGAATTCACAGAGGAAGTCCCTGGCTACACAGATGCTCTGAGCCCTGCCTCCGTGGGAAATGTGGGGTACGAGACCTTTCCCAGTTCTGTGGCCCCTGTAGGCCAGAGTCCCGAGTCCCTGTTTGCACAGTCTCCTCCGCCCGCTGGGATTCCAAGAATGCTTCGCCCAGGCGCCTGACCCGCGGGCACTGCCCGGCCGGCAGCCCAGGCCAGCAGCCCCTCCCTGTGTGTGCGCCCCATGGGAGAGCACCCCATTCAACACCAGACATCTGGCGGTGAGGGCCAGGACTGCCCGCCCTCACCTGCAGGATGGGGTGTGGTAGGCAGGGCTGCTGGCCCAGGCTCCTCCTCTCCTCTGCTCCTGAGGATTCTGGGGAAGAGAATGGGCCCTTTACCTGCCTGCTGGGTCATTCTGCCTCAGGACACAGGAAGTTACATGTGCAAGTGTGTGTGTGTGTGTGTGTGTGTGTGTGTGTGTGTGTGTGTGCGCGCGTGCGTTTGTGTCTCACACAACCTGGGCCTGGAACACACAGCCCTGTGTACCCCCTCAGACCCGAGGCTTCAAAATGGTCTGAAGGTCTCAGGCAGGGCGCCCAGGACCTGTACCAGCGGCTCCTGCTCGCCTGGCGTGGCCCGGGCTGCAACTGCCTGGGGACCCCAGGGACAGGCCACGGTGCATGTGGGCCCCAGGTCTACTGAGAGCATGCAGGGGAGATGAGCATGAGGTGAGAGCTGGGCTCCTGTTGGAGCCAGGGGTGTGGCTCTCTGGGTGGCCTGGTGGTTGTCAGGTGGGCATAGGGTGGCCAGTCTCCCCTGTGAGGTCTTAAACTCAGTTGTGACCCAGCAGAGTGGTGCTGGCTCTGAGAACAGAAGCATCTACCACTCTGGAGCCTGCAGGGACCTCCAGAACATTTAGCTCAGAATTCACCCCTGGTCACATCAGGCAGAAGAGCCCCCAGGAGTCCCAGAGGCGGATGTTCCCGGGGGCACACCTGGCGGCAGTGGGTGACGGTTTCCCGTGGAGTGGGGTCTTGACAGCCCCAGTTGTGCCCACCTGGGTGGGTCTCCCTGCCACACTGCACTCCTGAGTGACACCACAAGACAGGCGGGAGCATACACTGGTGTCGAGGGACAGGGGCCTGCAGTTGGGTGGTACTGTTCACACCACCATGGCCTGTGCCTCGCCCATGCATTGCGGGTGCAGAGACACTAGTGGGGTGAGCTCAAACCCTGTGTGAGGAAGCACTCCGCCCTGGTCCCTTCCTGCGAGGGCTGGGTGGGGTCCACCTGGCTGTGGCTTCTGTGCCCCTGGCCCTCTGCTCCCTGGTACTGGAGGGAGGTTTTTCCTGACCCAAATCCACAACAAAGTAGTGGCAGTGACGTGCGGGCGTCCCCAGCTCGCTGGCGGGCTCTCCCTGGCAGCTTTGATACAGTCCCTGCTCTGGTGTCTTCTGATGGCCTGGGCTCTGCTCCTGAAATCAGGGATATCAAAGTTCCTGTGTGTTGATTGACAAGGACCTGCCCAATGCCTCGGGGATGTGTCTGGACCCTCTGCCTCTCTTCACTGAGGTGGCCCAACCGGCAGGAGACCAGGCCAGCCTTGACCTCAGCTGCTGAGGCTGTTTGAGGCGGCGGTGAGGGGACATGGATAGAATCAGAGCCCTTCCATCCTTCTGAGGTCTTTCTCGGTCCCCACAGTGGCTGGACAGCCCTCCTGGCAGCACGGTCCCACACCAAACATGCCAGGACAAAGGTCACCAGCTCCACAGCCCTGGGGGCTGTGCTGTACAGCCAGCACGCCTGTGGTCAGTGAGGTCAGCGCCTCCTGCTGGGAGGGGACAGCTAGTGAATCCTGTGGATGGAGCCTGCTGGGTAAGATGGCCGGCCTGGCCTGAGGCCATCCCCGCGCTGTGCCATCCACATTCTTGGTCCCGTGCGCTTAGTCACGTTATCACTCCAGGAAAACCCATGAGGAACAAAACTTGAAATCCAGCTGGGGCCCAGCAGCCGTGGGCTGGAGTAGTCACCAGAGTGAGGGGAAACTATGGACAGACAGACACATACATGCACAGATACAGTCAGGCAAGGACACAACACACAGTCACAGACACGCAGGCCTGCGGTTGGGTGACAGACACCCTCTGGCCCCCGGGCGTCAGCCCACTCATGACAACTGGTGCTTTAGTTGGGGTGACTGGAAGGTGCTGCCTAATGTGCCAGGGGGACTCACCGAGGGACACAGGCCCTGCAGCCTGACTGCTTACGCGTCCTTATTCTGCAAGACAAGACAGTGCCTCCCAGATCCCAAAATCAGGAGTCTGAGCCACATATGGCGGCTCGTGTCTGTAACACCAACACTGAAGGCTGAGACAGAGGATTTCAAGTTCCAGCCCAGCCAGGCTACAGAGCAAGACCTTATCTCAAAACCTTATTATATAGTCAGGCGCAGTGGCTCACGCCTGTAATCCCAGCTACTCAGGAGAGAGCAGGAGAATCGCGGTTCAAAGCCAGCCCTGGAAAATAGTTCATGAGACCCCATCTCGAAAAACCCTTCACAAAAAAGGGCTGGTGGAGTGGCTCAAGGTGTAGGCCCTGAGTTCAAACCCCAGTGCCACCAAGAAAAAAAAATTTACATATGTATATATATATCAAAACAACCCGGAG